>NC_059364.1:2117500-2260000 GCF_019703515.2 Myxocyprinus asiaticus | reverse complement strand
AATAGCGTGAAGCCTCCACACGCGCTATGTCTCTGTGGCGACGCGCTCAACAAGCCACGTGATAAGATGCGCGGGTTGATGTCACAGACTTGAAGGCAACTGAGATTCGTCCTCCGCCACCCGGACTGAGGCGAATCACTACGCGACCACGAGGACTTAAAAGCACATTGGGAATTGGGCATTCCAAATTGGGAAAAAAATAAAATAAAAAATAAAAATAAAAAAAAAGACCATTCCAACTTAAAAAAAAATTTTTTTTTTTTTAAAGAATTTCAGCTTTTACTGGGACATTTACTTTTTTATTTTTAAATGTCTCTGGACTTTTACACCACTGAGACACTTTTGACTTTAACCTCTTGAGACCTGAGTGTGACTGCTGTGTGCATTTTTCATTCACCTTTTTTGATTTGTAACTTTTAGCCCCTAAGAAGCATGCACAAAAAAAAAAAAAAAAAAAATGTTTTTTAGACCAAATAGTTTTCTTAAAATGTATGTCCTCATATGTGGACAGTGAGACTAAGTTGTGAAGTTTTTGATAATACTAAGTTTTAGAAAGTCAGATTTTTTTCATCAAATAGTTTATTATGTTTTCAGGAGTGTTGATTATTCATGTTATTCAGACATTACATCAGAAATTAGCATAATTAATTATGTTTCAAAGTAATGTCCAGCATCATCCAATCACTGTCAACCATGTTAAAATAAAATGATACATTATAAATTCTGAATCTATGTACTGATTATCATTGTCTCATGTCTGTCAAACATGTTGAGTGATCCAAACATCATCTGCAGCCTGAAACTGAACTTTTGATCAGATTTTAGGAGTGAATGCACTTAACTGCATAGAGAGCTATAGGATGCTCCCTTGCTCCCTATTTAGTGAAGACTTAACCTCCAGTGTGCTGTCTGTCTGCACTGGTCTCAGAACAGTTTGAAATGCACCTTATTTTCATCCTAACTCCATATAAAGCCTCTGAAAGCAACATTTTCTAGCTTTTGTATGAACCCATTAATTCTCAATGTGATAATACACAGTTAATATAGGATATTTTAAGGAAAATTAGCCTGTAGTCCACGTATGTGGTCATTGTGTTTAACAGCATGGCGTTTCACGATACATCATTGAATTTTTTAAAATGGCATATCAGATGAAACTAGAGACTCTACTCTTTTGACTCAAACCGATTTTAATGTAAAACTTAATAAGGTTTCTTACAATATGTAGTTTTTTTTGGCATTTCTCCCAAAGACAAACTCAGCTGAGATTGGCATCATGTTGTTTTGTCACATGACTGGAAAGTTTATCCATTTAATGACAGCCTAAAGTCTCCTGAACTGAGATCAGTCAGTTTAAATGAAATGAAATTATGCATAGCCTATAGCGAAGCCATGACGTAATATCCACGCATGTGGACGCGGGGTCTCAGGAGGTTAAGCTCAAGTAAAAATATCAAAATGACTTCTAACTCAGAAACTGAAAATATGTTCATCATATTAGAGGTGTATTCAAGTAATTGTTTTGTGTGAAATGCATTTAAAACATTTTTAACAACTTAAAAGATCCATACCCAACCAGCCCAAAATGGCATCGCTGGTTCAACAAATGGGATGAGTTTTAGACGAGACTATCTGTATACAGTGTTGTGAGATAAAATATTGTTACTTTCAATCTAGTCTCATAGAATGAATGTTACTATTACAAAAGTTTTACAAACTGACTTTTATGTGCCGCCTTCTATGCTTAGCTGCAGTTTCCAGGTGAAATGATCACTGAGGCTACAACAACTGTGCGTTTTATTAACTTTTACACAAATCACGACTACAATGGCTGATTATAACTTTATAAACATTTTTCACACTAATAATCACACACTGCTATGTTATGTTATGGAAACACATTTACAATAACACATCGTTTGAAAATCAATACATTTTAACACTTGCATTACAGACCCACCTACATTTACACACTTATTCCAATTAACGTGTAATTAACTTCCAGTGTAGATTGTTGGACTTTGGACTCAGAAGACCACGGATTGAGCCCAACCAACCACGCAAGTTGACAAGTGAGACGAAAGTGTCATGGAAGCGACACAAAATGTTGTGGTTGCTTTAGAAAATGTGCTTTTCATGTCGCATTTGCTTTTAGAACACTATCCACTATCGGTTAGGTTTAGGTGTAGGTTATGGGTAAAGATGTATGGTTTGTTTACCTCTTATTTGCTTTAAGAACACTATTGGTTAGGTTTAGGTTAGTTTTGCAAAAATGTAGCCACGGTCACTTAATGTTCATGAGATCAGACTGGATACTTTGAAATATCGATTTTATTCTCCACCTATACGTCATGTGAGCAACAATTTGAGCAATGACTTTGTCCTCTGGGAAGCTACTGTACACAGTTTGTTATGGAATACATCTCTTATGGTGTATTCCTCACATTTCGCTTGTTTCTCCCTTGTGTTTCAGCTCTATAGTATGCACATTTCTCATTGTGTATTTTCATTCTTTTCCCCCTCAGTGAATCATATTCAGTTCTTTCTGCCTCACAAAGCCAACAGAGCCATTATCACCCTCAGCGGAGAGAGCACTTTATTTATAGCAGCAGGTCTCAAACATGTTTTGTCATTCAAATTGAATTCTCACGGGTATTTGTCCTCCACACCAACACCTGAGAGATGCGTTTGTTTTGTTTGTTAATTAAGAAAATATATATGGTAAAACACTTGGGAAGAATCATGCTGCACAAATAAACAAATACCAACTTAATGTGGTCTAGCGGGTTTTGGAACATGGTGATAAGTGTTTTGATGGTCCAAGGTGAGCTACCAGCTCTTTCCAGCTGTCCAAGATGGTCTGTCAAATATATGATATGTCAAAACCAGGTGCAGCATCAAGTAGTCTAACTGATCAACCATCTAGATCAGCTTAGACCAGTTTGAAACATAAACCAGGTAGCACCTTGAAAGGATAGTTCATCAGAATTGTTGTTCCAAACCTCCAAATATCTCTTTCTGTTTAGTAGAAGAAAGAAAGTAAAATGGGTTTGGAGCAACATGAGGATGAGTAAATGATGACAGAATTTTTATTTTGGGGTGAACATTTCCTTTAAACTGGTTTAAGCTGGATTTTCTAGCAGGGAAACAGTGACTGAATGTAAGAGGAGCACATTGAGGAGGAGATTAATGTTTTATGGATCAAAGATGAGCACTGGGGGTCGGTCGAGGTTGTTGGCTTGTGCTCGTGTCATGCACTATTAATTGTGGTGTTGATTGTGGTAACAGGAACAGGAAGTGTCCGGAGATCTTGTTTCACAGACTCGTGTTACTGTCATTTCTTTATTTTTATTTCTAGCTCTCTCTCTCTCTCTCTCTCTCTCTGAGACACAGACTGTATGTCTCAGGTCAGTAAACAGATGCAGTGACTCACTTTTTATTGTGCTGGGAATAACTGTGACTCTTTAAAAATCTCTCTGACTGAATAACATGCTGAAAAGTGTTTTGATGCATTCAGTGCATGTGAATCAGTGAAGTACAAGTTTAAAGATCTAGAAACATGTACATGATTTGGTTTTCTACATGATGGTTGGATTAGACAAGTGAATAAGTGGATAAGGCCCATTTTTTGTACTACATACCAAGACCAGACCCTCCAAGGACCAGACCTAGACCAATACCAGACCCTCTAAGACCAGGACCAAAACCAGACCCCTAAGAACAAGATATAGGCTAATTCCAGAATCCTTACGTACCAGATTTAGACCAATACCAGACCCCCTAAGACCAAAATCCAGACCAATACCAGACCCACAAGACCCAGACCAATACCAGAATCCCTAAATATAAGATCCAGACCAATACCAAAGTACAGTATAAATTTAAAATACAGTATAATTCCCTCATACTTTGCGATCTGCATCACCTGAAGCTATTTAGAAAGTTTAGAGTGCATATGGACTGTGAGCTGTGTTTTCTTCCTCTCCGAGCAGAAGCACTGCTCTCATGCCCCATCATTAGAGTTTCATAAGATCTCATGTTACATTAAATGAGATCAAATGACTATTTGACAACAAATATTTTTGTCGACAATTTTTTATTGTCGACATAGTCGATAACGTCAACTAATCATTTCAGCCCTAAACCAGTACAGACCCCGAGACCCAGACAAATAACAGACCCATAAGACCCAGACTGTTACCAGACCCACTAAGTACAAGATCCAGACCAATACAAGACCCCTGAGACCCAGACCAATAGCTGACCCTCTAAGACCAAGATCCAGACCAATGCTAGAATCCTTAAGACCTAGATTCAGACCAATACCAGACCCCTAAGACCCAGACCAATAACAAGACCCCTTAGTCCATGATCCAGACCAACACCAGACCCCCAGTACCCAGACCAATACCAGACACCCAAAGACCAAGATCCAGAACAATACCAGACCCCTAAGACCCTGACCAATACCACAACCCCTAAGTACAAGATCCAGACCAATACCAGGCCGAGAGCAATATATGACCCCCTAAGACTAAGATCCAGACCAATACTAGAATCCTTAAGACTCCGATTTAGACCAATACCAGACCCGTAAGACCCAGACTAATACCAGACCCCCAAGACCCAGACCAATACCAGACCCACCTAAGACCAAGATCCAGACCAAAACTAGAATCCTTAAGACCTAGATTCAGACCAATATAAGACCCCTAAGACCCAGACTAATACCAGACCTCCTAAGTCCAAGAATCAGACCAATACCAGACCCCCAAGACCCAGACCAATACCAGATCCCAAAGATCAAGATCCAGACCAGTACCATAACCCTTAAGACCCAAATTTAGACCAATACCAAACCCATATGACCCAGACTAATTCCAGATCCCCTAAGACCAAGATTGAGAAAAATAGTAGAATCCTTAAGACCCAGATTCAGACAAATACCAGACCCCAAGACCCAGACCAATACCAGATCCCTTATGACCCAAATTTAGACCAAAAATAGAATCCTTAAGACCCAGATTCAGACAAATACCAGACCCCAAAGACCTAGACAAATACCAGACCCCCTAAGATCAAGATGCAGAACAATACTAGAATCCTTAAGACCCAGATCCAGACCAATACCAGACCCTAAGACCAAGACCAATACCAGACCCAAGTTCAAGATCCAGACCAATACCAGACTACCAATACCAGATCCCTTAAAGAGGCCCTATTATGCTTTTTGGGATTTTACCTTTCCTTTAGTGTGTAACACAGCTCTTTGTGCATGTAAAAGCTCTACAAAGTTACAAAGCACAAAGTCCATGCAAAAGGAAGTTATTCTCTCCCACAGACAACACTGCTCAAGAACTACACGAAATGGCTGGATTGTACTCCAGCCATTTCTTCCATAAAGTATCTACGTCACTATGTAATACATTTGCATAATGCCCACCTAAGGGCTACTTTGGCCCGCCCTCAAACAAACGTAGTTATAGCAGGGGCCAGGATGAGTTGGGTTAGTTTTGTCGCCATGTCGAGAAGATGCTGTTTTCTTCACTGCAAAAGCAAAACCTCTTTGTTAAGACTTCCAAAGGCAGCCGAATTGAAGTATCAGTGGTTAAAATGTATTTTTACCACTATTCCTCAGCAGTACAACCACAACCAATGCAGGATTTGCAAGTTGGTTACTTCTGAAAGATGGTGCCATTCCCGCTTTGTTGGGACAATCTGCCACTTCAGGATCACAACCTGTAAGTATGCTTGATTATTTGTGGATTTATCTGCTACCGAGAATTCAAAAATTTAGTTCTGTGTTGTAGCTACGGTGTACACCCTGTGCACTGCTGTAGTACTCTGCTAACCTGATAGCTAATGTTATTGTGTTGAAATAGTTTTGTTAATCAGCTGGACTTTTACCTACAATTGTGTAGAATTATGCAGATTGTTTGTCGTTCTTACAATCATGACTAGTGATCAAGTGTGGAGATGGATTTATTTTTACAAACGGTAATTTTACATTTGCAATCCACGGTAGAGTTCAGCTTACTTGCTATGTAATGTTATTGTTTTGGCAAGGGTTTACTATTCTGCTGTGGGCCGGTTTTTACCTAAAACTGTGTAACAAAATGGTCGATCTCAGGAGTCTTATATAATTATATAATTACAAGCTGTAATGTTACGGCCAGTATTCATGGTAGTCCACAGCTAACTTGCTCACTAACTCTCTAATACCCCTGGTAATGTCCAACCGGGAGTAAGCCTCTGTTGTCCGTTCATATCTCGGGTGAAAAAAGTTTGGCTACACCCATTCCAGCAAAAGATAACTAACTTAGATGCACTATGTGTCTTTTACTTGAAGCTTTGTTAGGTTCACAATAATCAACAGTGTACTTGTAAGAAAGCTACTAAATTAAAACTTTCCACTGTGAAACATCCTGCTCAAGTCGTGCTTACGAAGTTGGTTTGGGTCGATCAGCTTGTTCTTCCAAACTTTCATTATTTCATTCATTATCGTACTCAGGCTAGAGCTGGTATGGCAAAAACTGACACCACTGTTACCATAGTTACAGTAGTGTTTACAGCTGCTCAGGAAGACTCGGGAGCTGAAACTCGGTTATGGTAAGGGTTAGCTCTACTCGGTTGACCAATCACAACAGACTAGGCCAGTTGACCAATCAGAGCAGACTGGGCTTTTTGGAAAGGGGAGCTTTAAAGAGACAGGAGGTAAATCAGAGCGTTTCAGCCAGAGTGTGAATAAAGGGGAAAAACAATGTACAGTTTGAGAAAAATAATATTTTTTGAACATTAAAGCATGTAAACCCGTTCTAGTAGACCCCCAAAATAAAATTATGAACCTGTGAATTAGCATAATATGGGCTCTTTAAGACCCAAATTTAGACCAGTACCAGACCCCTATGACCCAGAGTAATACCAGACTCCCTAAGTCCAGGATCTAGACCAATACCAGACCCCAAAACTCAGACCCCAAGGCTCAGACCAATACTAGACCCCCAAATGCCAAGATCCAGACCAATACTATAATCCTTAAGATTCAGATTCAGACCAATATAAGGCCCCTAAAACTCAGACTAATACCAGACCTCCTAAGTCCAAGATCCAGACCAATACCAGACCACCAAGACCAAGACCAATACCAGACCCCCAAAGACCAAGATCCAGACCGATACCATAACCTTTAAGACCCAAATTTAAAACAGTACCAGACCCCTAAGACCCAGACCAATACCAGATCATCTAAGACCAAGATTGAGACCAATAATAAAATCCTTAAGACCCAGATTCAGACAAATACCAGACCCCAAAGATCCAGACAAATACCAGACAACAACCCAAAATACCCCCCCCCAACTCTACACATTTTGGATATCTCCCTAATCAAACACACCTGATTCAACTCATCAGCTCATTAGTGCAGACTCCAAGACCATAATTAGGTGTGTCAGAAAAGGGAGGTGTACAAAATGTGCAGTGTTGGGGGGGTGGGGGCTCCAGGAACAAGGTTGAGAACCACTGCTCTAAGACCAATATCCAGGCCAATACCATATTCCTTAAGACCCAAATTTTACGTTGCCAGTATAAATGGGAACTCTTCTATATGTTTTTTTACATCTGATGTACACCAAAGAGGACAAGAGCAGTGGAGATTTCTTCCCCTCTGTCAGGTAATGTAAAGAGACTGGAAATAGAGATTCCAGACCAAGACTCTGAGTAATGTTTATAATATGATCTATAAAGGTCTTAAGAGTTTTAGAGGCCACTACATCAAGATGAAAAGAAAATGTTTAATATGTAGTTAAACAGTTTTAGTCAGCTGATTATCAAATAAGATATTCATTCTGAATTATTGGCTGAGCTGCATGTTCTTGTGGGTAAGTAGTGTATTAAAATCAGCACAATTTGACAGGCTTGATTGATGCAGAATTAAACTTCTCTCTCTCTTGAAAATACAGACTTTTAAATGGCAGTTTGAGACATATTTTTATGAAATTGAGCGAAATATAAGTACTCATGTGCTGTGGCCTGTACGATCACAGTGAATCAGAGAGTGTAAGACTATTATTCATTTAACGGCTGCATTTAAATTGAAAGTAATTACTGTTGGCTATTTGCAGAGACAGTTTCCTTGAATCAACCTTCATTTGAGTGCCAGGAATGCTGGACACTTTGACAAGTTTTAGAACAGAGTGAATTTTTAAACTTTTTTGTTAACTTTTGTGTGAACAGCCCGCACGATTTTTTTTCTTCTTCTGTGGAATACAAAGCATAATGTTCATGCTCTTTTCCATTTCACAGTTCATAGTGACCATGTCTGTCAAGCTCTGACGGACAAAAAAACCAAAAAAAAAACTCATAAAACCACTATAATAGTTGTCCATACATCTCGTGCACTATATTCATAGTCTTCTTAAGCCATATGAAAGCTTTTTGAATATACAGAAATGCCAATCAGACTGAAAGCTACAGAGAGGAAGGGGGAGGCAATGGAGCATTAGGCGCCTCTAATGACAGTATTCAGACAGCACTGTGAAAGTTTGACATTGTCCATCCGAGAATCACATTAAACCGTGTGTGAAAAGTTTGATAGGCATATGGAATAGACAAGTGCATCACGTAACCTGACCATAATGAATGAGCATGTTTATTCACTTCTAAAACTCCAGAGTTAAATCAAATTAGCCAGCATCTGTCTGGCTGAAGAGCGTCGTGTGATGTTATTGAAGAGGACACTGGTGCGTCTGTGGGATTCGATTTGAAGCACACATCAAACCCCAGGTCCTAATTAGCGGCGAGACTTTCTCTTGAGCTATTATGAAACGTCACATACACTTATCTACTAGTCTCTTTCAGATGGAGGATATTTATATCGTCTCTCTCTCTCTCACACATACATCTGAAAGTTATTCTTCATCATACCACTCACTGTCATAACCACCTTCTCAGTCATTCTTGGATCTCATAATAGTTTAATTATTTTGTCGTTTCTGTGACTTGTGATGTGACTCACAGCCAATCTCATTGCATGTTTCATAAGCATTAATAATATGTGATTTACGAAAGCCTGTGAAACCTCTAATTCTCCGTCCAATGTGTCATGCTGCCCGTTTGAGGAGTTATGTTTATTTACGAGTGGGCAGCAGACAAAAAACAGCATGCTAACCCTTTATGTGCATGACTTATCAGAGATTGCATTTGACTAACTAGATCTTTTCATTTTTGAAGATAGTGTGAGTGGCGTTTGCCTGTGCAAAACTCACTGCTACGATGTTAGTGTGTTGTGCGTTGTAGCCAGGGCAGCCTAGTGGTTGCTAAAGTGTAAAGAGTGGTTTGTAGTGTGATAATATGCAGTTGACAGGATGTTTTGGGTGATTGCTAGGGCATGGCTAGGACATTGCGATGTGGTTGTCAAGATGTTCTAAATGGTTTTAAGTGTGCTGCTACAGTAAGCAGTTGCTAGGGTGTTCTCAATGCTTGCAAGGGGTTGCTAGTGAATTGTTTTGCACTTTCTAGGGTGGTCTGAGTGTTTTTTTAGCGTGTTGCTATGTGGTTAATAGGGTATCTTGGGTGGCTTTTAATGTGCTGCTATGCGGTTACTAGAGTGTTTTTTTTTGTTTGTTTTGTTTTTTGCTATGCTTTTATTAGGATGTTCTTGGTGGTTTTGTGATGTGTTACTATGCAGTTACTAGGGTGTTTTTTTTGTTTGTTGCTACGTGCTTACTAGGGAGTTCTGGGTGTTTTTTAATGCATTGCCAGGTGGTTACTGTAGTGTACTGGATGTTTTTTTTTGTTGTTGGTGTGTTGCAGTTACTAGGGTGTTTTGGGTGGTTTAGAGTGTGTTGCTTTGCGGTTACTAGGATGTTGGTGGTTTTGAGTGTGTTGCTTTGCAGTTTCTGGGATGGTTTTTCTTTTGTTACTGCACGGTTACATGGCTATTCTCTTCAGTGGCACTATCTGAGCAGAAATGACACATTTCAGCTTTAAATATGAGCAATAGTAATAGTGATGCTTGCTTTATCAAGCATGACTAATTATGTAGCTGCATTACAGCGCCATTTCAACAGAAAGTATATCCTTGTATCTCACCCTGTAAGTGATAGTTTAACACCTCACATGTTCACCCAACCACCAACTTAGCTTATATTTCACAAAAGCCTTTATAAAATGAGCATTTTAATGCTAACATACCACAACTAGATCTGGGCGTCTGGGACAGTGGCTGAGTTTGACATGCATAACCATCCTCTTTTGAAACAAACCAATTAATTATTTACTGGCTTCAGCAGAGCAGAGAAACTTCATTTATTTTTATCTTCCGAGGTGCTATTTATGCCCAAATGACAGACAAAGGGAATTGCATGAACCACAGATATAGGTGCTTCTTTCTCAGTGAAGGAGTCTAGACTGAACAATAATGGTGATGAACTATCACAGAAAGATGCTGTAATTGAACTCTGGGGTTTCTGCTGTTTAAATTTATAAGTATTTGAAAAGAAGTCATCTACAGACGATCAACTCTTCAGGTAAAACAGTGAATACTTCAACTAGTTTGAGTTCTTAAGAGTATGTAGTACAAATCACTTTAAATTGCATTATTGTCCTGGAGATACTGCACACAGTGCTTAGTACAGTATGTACTTTAGTAAATCTGCAGACAGGGCTTAGCGAGCTGCCAGTCTAGACAGCCTTTTAAAGGTATAGTTCACCCAAAAATGAAAATTATTTTTCTGTCCCTTTAAGGCTGTGGCATGGGGTGTGTGCTTTTTAGGTCTCCCTCCGCCAGCGCTATAATGAGAGACAGGTGTTAGAGATAATTATGAGCCAGGTGATGAGCCTTTCTGCTCTCTCTCACCCGCAGACCGACACATGCCACGCCCCCCATGCCACAAAGGCATTATAGGTGCATTCCTAAATTAGTAGTTAAAGGAATAGTTCACCCAAATTGGAAAGTTCTCTCATGATTGACTCCACTTTAAGCCATCCCAGATGTGAATGTATTTTCTTCTTCAGCAGAACCGTAAAGAAGATTTTATAAGCACATTTCAGTTCTGTTTATTTATACAATGCAAGTGAATGGGTGCATGGAATTAACTGGTACTTAATTAATCTAGTTATGTTTATAAGCTTATAATCTAGCAGCCTAATATCTATAGCCCAATATTTGTAGCTTTGGTGCTGCTTACTGAAATTTTCAGACGGTCTCTTACAGCACCCTCCACAGTTTTAGCACAATGGGAGGACGTTTAAGATGGTCCCTTACCCACCGTAGGCACAATTTCCAATGAATATCAAGTTTAAATGAATGATCTTGAATGATTTCGCGGTTACACCATCGAATCAGCTTGAATACGAGACAAATTGCGTCCATTATTGATTAGTTACGGAACACATTATTTCATCTTTAAATACGGGACAATCCCGTATTTTACGGGACAGGTGGCATAACCCTACTTGGGACTTCCTTTCTGAAATGATGATGTCCAGAGATTGGATTGCATTCAGGCTAGCACGGTAATGCATGGACCTAGTGCATGAAATGCTACATAAAGAGACCAAAAAGAAAGATTCGTAGCATTGATGGATTATTGTGATTGGACAGCTAATAATTAATGTCAGAAAAATGCAGCCTCTCTTTACGGTCGTTTACCTTACCACAGAAAAAATTTACATGATTCGACAGCAGAGGTCACTGTTGCCCCAAACAATGCAAATGTACAGATTTATTTATCCTTCTAGTTGGTAATTTGTACTTATGACCAAAAAGATCTCGCGACCCAGCAGACAGTGATCTGCGACCCACTTTTGGGTCGCGACCCAGTGGTTGAGAAACCCTGCTCTAGATGGTACATGCAAAATTTGCACCAGCTGTTTTAAAGTTGAATTTTTTTATTATTATTATTTTCAGACAACTGAAAATGATGGAAAGTGTATAGACAAAAATGACATTGAAAATGTTTGTTTCATTTTACTAAAGATTCTTTATTGATTCTAGCCCATACGGTTGCGATGGTATTAGCAAAAACACAAAAGTGTGTATCATAGCGCCATCTACGATCGGATGGGTGTGTTTGTACGCCTGAGTAGTGGGGGGGATTTGGGACCATTCTTCCAAATTTGGTGTCTCTAGGACTTATGGTTTTTGCTGCACAGACACTTAGGGAAAAAGAAGGAAGAAAATCCATACAAATACACTAAAGTTCCAGCACCTCCTGTGCTTGGACCCCTGATAAACTGTGCTTGGTCTGTTTTCATGTTGTTTAGATGGTCTCCTCCTATCAAAGTAGGCGGTTCTTGGCCAGAATAAGCTGCAAACTGGACCAGACATACTACATTTATGAGCACATTCAAGCACATTTAATTATTTGGCAAGGGGAGGTGCTGTTTAGTCAGATAAGAGATGTTACAGCCCATATTGTGTGTGTGTGTGTGTGTGTGTGTGTGTGTGTGTGTGTTCAGGCTGGTTTTATGAGCGAGAGAGCTTTATGATGCCTGCGGTAATTGTACGATTGATTAGTGAGGAAGTGCCCAATCTTTTCTCCTCCCTCGCAGTGTTGCCGTGGAGAGAATCGTTCAGGCAGGAGGAAAGATAGCGCCTAATCGACTTCTTCTCTTTCTGCCTTTGTCAGCCTTTTTCTGCCTGCAATAAAAAAAAATTAACTTTAGGACAATCAAAAGACTTTTCAATTCATCACCTCCTTGCTAATCTTTTACCTCCCCAGAATAACACACAGAGAAAGATGAGTGTTAAAGGAGGTGAGCAGTGCCAACAGCAATATCGCCAGTTTATGAGTCTCTGACCCCGAGAACTGTTAAGATATAGTGCAGATCCATGTTTCCAAGTTCTAGTAACAAATGCTTTAATTGCACTGTAATTCATCTTGAGCACAATCTATATTGCCTTGATTGTGATGGTAAAAGTACAGGGTAAATATGGTCAAATAAAACAGACCAACAAGCCAGTACTTCTCTGATTTATAACCCATAAATCTCATTTGAGTATTTGGTAGTGCTGTAAATTCTGTGCTGTTTCCTGTTTTATGTTTTCTTTTCACATGACAACAAAATGTCTTCCTGAATGTTGGTAATATTACACTGATTTAGATTTTTTGAACTTTTGAGATTGTTCAAATATTAAGATTAACTTTCAAATTTCAAAATTCAAATTTTTAAAGGGGATTTTTTTTTAGGGCTGTTAGCATCACAAAATGGAATTGCAAAAATAATATTGATTGTTTTCTAAAAAGGTTTCCTGATTACACCCCCGTCTTCCATTGGCAAGTCAAACAGACAGTCCCGCCCCACACTCACCACAGAGTCACAGTGTTTTCAGGGAAATCAAGCTATGAATAAAAATATTTTAACATTTAAAAAATTACACACACTCACCTTTAGAAATATTATTAAAAGTTTTTCCCGAATTATTAATATATAAATTCCGCAAAAAAAGAAACGTCCTCTCACTTTCAACTGCTTTTATTTTCAGCAAACTTAACATGTGTAAATATTTGTATGAACATAAAAAGATTCAACAACTAAGACATAAACTGAACAAGTTTCACAGACATGTGACTAACAGAAATGGAATAATGTGTCCCTGAACAAAGGGGGGGTCAAAATCAAAAGTAACAGTCAGTATCTGGTGTGGCCACCAGCTGCATTAAGTACTGCAGTGCATCTCCTCCTCATGGACTGCACCAGATTTTCCAGTTCTTACTGTGAGATGTTACCCCACTCTTCCACCAAGGCACTTGCAAGTTCCCGGACATTTCTGGGGGGAATGGCCCTAGCCCTCACCCTCCGATCCAACAGGTCACAGACGTGCTCAATGGGATTGAGATCCGAGCTCTTCGTTGGCCATGGCAGAACACTGACATTCCTGTCTTGCAGGAAATCATGCGAGTCCGACCATCACCCCTGATGTGACATAAAACCGCGACTCCTCAGTGAAGAGCACTTTTTGCCAGTCCTGTCTGGTCCAGCGAAGGTGGGTTTGTGCCCATAGGTGATGTTGTTGCCGGTGATGTCTGGTAAGGACCTGCCTTACAACAGGCCTACAAGCCCTCAGTCCAGCCTCTCTCAGCATATTGCAGACAGTCTGAGCACTGATGGAGGGACTGTGTGTTCCTGGTGTAACTCGGGCAGTTGTTGTTGCCATCCTGTACCTGTCCCACAGGTGTGATATTCAGATGTACCGATCCTGTGCAGGTGTTGTTACACGTGGTCTGCCACTGCGAGGACGATCAGCTGTCCTTCCTGTCACCCTGTAGCGCTGTCTTAGGCGTCTCACAGTATGGACATTGCAATTTATAGCCCTGGTCACATCTGCAGTCCTCATGCCTCCATGCAGCATGCCTAAGGCACGTTCACGCAGATGAGCAGGGACCCTGGGCATCTTTCTTTTGGTGTTTTTCAGAGTCAGTAGAAAGGTCTCTTTAGTGTCCTATGTTTTTATAACTGTGACCTTAATTGCCTACCGTCTGTAAGCTGTTAGTGTCTTAATGACCGTTCCACAGGTGCATGTTCATTAATTGTTTATGTTTCAATGAACAAGCATGGAAAACATTGTTTAAACCCTTTACAATAAAGATCTGTAAAGTTATTTGGATTTTTACAAAATTATCTTTAAAATACAGTGTCCTGAAAAAGGGACGTTTCTTTTTTTGCTGAGTTTATATATATATATATATATATATATATATATATATATATATACAAAAAATAATTTTGACTCTTCTTTAAAAAAAGCAAAAATATGGCTTACAGTGAGGCACTTACAATGGAAGTCAAATGGGCCAATATGTAAATGTTAAAATACATAAATATAGAAACAAGATGTAAACAATATGCGTGTTAACATGATTTTAGTGTGGTAAAGGTTCATGATGTCGAAATGTCACACAAGTCATGGTAGCAAGTCGCAGGTGAACACCAGCATGTCATTTTTTTTCTTACAATCTAAACAGCAACACCCGTCGTAACTACCAGCGTTAATGTGGTAGGGCAAATTGAAGATGCAACAGCAACTATTATGAATTTTTTTATGTGTGTGCACATGCTTGAGTGTGCTGTTGCATCTGCACATGCTTGATTTTGATGTTAATGTTCACATGTTTATGGTTCACTGCAGTCTCCTGGGACATTGTAATGTGGTGATGTATTTTCTCATCCAAACCCCTCCATCATCATGTGTTTATGGTTTTAAAGAGTTCTGTCTGGAGAGATCCACAGCACAGCACTAAAGTGTGTGTTTGTGAATATGTAAACAGTGATTATGACGCAAAGACATATAATTATAGCGACACTAGAAGCGTGACACAATCGCAGTACATGTCATTACAACCCAACACAGCCTCACAAAACCTACACAGCAAAACATGGCTGATAATTGTACAAAACAAAATACACTTTGTAATATTTCTTTAACTCAGATTTGCACATTTCAAAATAATACAAGCTGATCTTAAAATTACTTGGAAAAACAAATTTCGAGCAGTTTTGAGAAATTTGAGAAATTGAAAATTTAAGCAGGTTATTCCTAATATAAGTATGCTGTTATTTTGTTTGGTATTTAAGACCAATTTTTTATTTTGCTTTTGTTTTGAAGACCAATTAATGTGCAGTAACAACGTGAAATGACAAAATAGTGACTAGACTTAAAGATTAAAGCATTGCTTACAATACGACCACAAATAGGGAATTTATAGAAGTGGACATTTTCAAAATTTCCTTAAACCTTTAAAGGGACAGTTCACTCAAAAATGAAAATTCAGTCATTGTTTACTCACCCCTGTGTTGTTATAACCCTATATGACTTTCATTCTTTTTCTTAACACAAAGGGAGAAATTGTGAAATGAAAAAATGTTGTTCTCAGTGATGTCATACAATGGCAGTTTATGGTGACCACCTCTTCAAGCTTCAAAAGAACACAAAAGTATAATTCAGAAGTCTAATAAATTATTCCATGAGACTCTTGATTGTTATGAAGCATACGAGAAGATTTAGTGAGAAACAAACTGAAATCGAATGTATTATTTAGTGAAAATGTTCACTGAGCATTATTCGAGAGCAACAGTAGTTAAGCAGCAAGCACGAGATGGGGTGTTCAAGCAAAAACTCATTTTGTTTTGCTTCAACAGAACCACCAGTGATATTAACAACAGAAAACGCAACATAGCTGCACACAAACCAGAGAACATAACTTAAAAACATTTCTGAAGAGTTTGTAGTGGAAGCTAGCACCACGCATCTCATTTTGGACCAGTGCCAGCTCATAGCCCGGGCGCGACACCAAATATAGAAACCAAGCAATCGACAGAATGTCCCGTTGCTCGTCGCAGCTGCTTAGGACAAATTCTTTGATTAACATAGAAAAAATTACTTTTATTGCGTGTTGTTTGCCGTCTGTTGCTACCTTCAGGCTATTCTGTTCGTAAGGCTATTGTATTGTATTGTTTGATGGAGGACTCCGGTTTAAACAAATAAGTCTGGACATTGTAATAAATCAATTCTTCCACTACAGACTCTTCAGAAATGTTTGTAAGTTCTGCTCTCTGGTTTGTGTGCAGCTATGTTGTGTTTTTTGTTGTTAATATCGCCGGTGGTCCTGCTGAAGTGAAACAAAACGAGTTTTCACTTGAACACCCCATCTCACACATGCTGCTCGTGCAAAGAGCTCTAAAGACTCGTGACCACACACAGGAGATCAATGGCCAGTGAACATTCTCACTAAATAATATATTAGATTTCAGTTTGTTTATCCTTATCGTATGCTTTCATAATCATGAGACTCGTGGAATAATTTATTAGATTTCTGAATTATACTTTTGTGTTCTTTTGAAGCTTGAAGAGGTGGTCACCATAAACTGCCATTGTATGACATCACTGAGCACAACATATTTCACAATTTCTCCCTTTGTGTTAAGAAAAAGAAAGGAAGTCATATAGTGTTATAACAACACCGGGTGATGGTGTTTTGTTTTTATTTATTTTTTTAGATTTTCTCCCATTTACTCCCCAATTTGGAATGCCCAATTCCCAAAGCGCTCTAAGTCCTCATGGTGGCGTAGTGACTCACCTCAATCTGGGTGGCGGAGGACGAATCTCAGTTGCCTCCGCATCTGAGACTGTCAATCCATGCATCTTATCACGTGGCTTGAGACGTAGCACGTGTGGAGGCTTCACGCTATTCTCGGCAGCATCCACGCACAACTCACCACACGCACCACCGAGAGCGAGAACCACATTATAGCGACCACGAGGAGGTTACCCCATGTGACTCTACCCTCCCTAGCAACCAGGCCAATTTGGTTGCTTAGGAGACCTGGCAGGAGTCACTCAGCACACCCTGGATTCAAACTCTCGACTCCAGGGGTGGTCAGTTTTTTTAATGATATAGATTATGATACATTCTGAGACTCTCAGTCTAAAAAACTGCTGAAAAATCACATTTATTTCTTATTTTTCTTATTTGACATTATATACAGGTATCTCTGAGTGTAAATAAGGTGGCTCTGAAAAAATTGCTTTAGTTTTGTTCCCAATCATGTCACTGTAGCTGAGAAAAAAATTGTGTTGATACGACAAAGCAATCAAATGTTATAGTATTACAAATATAATTTATCATAGTGTCCAAAAATGTCTCCATGTGTACAAAAGCCTCTCCAAACAAATAAAACATAATAATTGTGCATAAGAACTAATTACACATGCAAACACAACAATGACTAAAGGTTTTCATAGCATGCAGACATGATTTTGTTCTGAGATTTCACAGAATGAGTTTCATTCTGTGTCATTTGAGTCATCATGGAGTCTGTGTCATGTACTTGGCGTCATCTCCTGGTGGTCATTTGTAACATTGTGCTTTGTGTGGATTATCTAATGATCTATGTATCTGATTACTAGGGTTGCCATGGTGTACGGTGTTACCGGTTTTACTCATACAAGGGACAACACCGGTGTGAAATTTTATACCAGGTAAAAGGGGGAAACATTATAAGTGGAACTTCCAATATCAATACAATAGCCTTACGAATAGAATAGCCTTAAATAAAGAATAGTTGCCTAATGAAGAGCTTGTGACCCATGATAAATGTTCCAAAATAATGCATTGAAAGCCAGATTTTCTTTACCAATATATCAACTTATACTGGCAGCAAAGTATGCGCACTGACCGAAGACATTTAATTGCAGGTAGCGAATTGTGGCATGGGGGGGTGTGATCATGTGTTGGTCTGTGGGAGAGGGAGAGCGGTAAGGCTCGTCAACTGGGCCTTAATTATCTCCAACACCTGTCTCTCATTATAGTGATGGTGGAGGGAGACCTGAAAAGGCACGCCAGTGCATCAGAGCGGGGAGAGAGACCAGGGTCACCACGTGAATCTGTGTGTGTTTGGCCATCAAGAGCCCTTTTTGTTTTAATTGTTCTAAACACTGCGAAAGAGTAATAAAACTCTCACCTTTGACTGTTCGCTGTCTCCTGACTCCTCCTTTGCCCAGAACTCAAAGACATTGTTACAGTGGTGCCGAAAACCCGGCTTCGGAGGAGTACGCCATTATGGAGTCCTCACCACTGGGCGAAGTCTTCACCAGGCCCTCATGGACGTACACCTGGAGCAGGAACAACGTTTCCAAGTCCTGCTCCAGGTACAAGCAGAGGACCGGCTGGTGCTCCGGAACCTGATCACCAGAGAGGGGGCTGGCGCTGCAACCTCCCCAGAACCCACCCCACCCGTGGCCCTAATGAAGATGGAGCCAGACGATGACCCGGAGGCCTTTCTGGACCATTTTGAGAAGACGGCAGAGGTCTGGAAGTGGCCTCCTGACTAGTGGGTGGCCCGGCTGTGGTTCTTGCTCTCTGGTGAGGCACAGCTGGCAGCACAACAACTTCCCACCGCCAGCCTCCTCAATTATCAACATCTAAAGAAGGCCATCCAGCAACGGGTTGGTCGTAGCCCCGAACAAAGCCATCAGCTCTTTCGGTCGCTGAGTTTCTGGAAGCATGGCCGCCCATTCACTTTTGCTCAGAAGTTCCGGGATTCCTGCCAGAAATGGTTGTTGGCGGAGGGAACACGCAGCATCATCGATGTAGTTGACCTGGTGGTACTGGAGCAGTTTGTTGCCCAGCTTCCGTGAGGAATGTCCAAGTGGGTCCAGTGCCACCGCCCAGTGTCGCTGGAGGAGGGTGTCCAGCTGGCAAAGGATTACATGGCGGCGTTTCCAGGAGGCAGCGATCCAGTTTTTTTTTTCTCGCTCTTCTCTCTCTTCAAACCCTGTGTCTCATGTCCCTTCCCCCTCCCCCCCCACCCCGTTCCTCCCAATGCCACCCAGTTCTGGCTGCAAGGAAATGGGGAAGAGGTCCACCCAAACCCCACCCTCGGTCCAGAGGACCCTTCCTCTTGTCTGTCCCTCCTACTCCCCGTCTCCCTCTGCTATCCCCCCCAGATGGATTGGCGAGACCACCCTCACGATTGTGGAAGGAAGACCTGGGCTGGTCTGCTGGAGCTCTGGGGAAACCGGACACAGTCAGGATCGGTGTCCGGTGATGGAGGTGGGAACACTGGTCCAGATCCCCGACGCTCCACAGGCTGCCCCCGATCGGGCAGGGGCGTATCAGATACTGGTAAGAGGGATACATATCAAGCTTTGGTGGATACAGGTTGTTCTCAAACCTCTGTCCACCAATGCTTGGAGCAAGGCAGGGCATTGGATAATAAACAGGTGAGGGTGAGGTGTGTGCATGGTGACATTCACAAGTATCCATGTTTACCATTGAGATACGATTCAGGGGGAAAAGGCATAGAGTCAAGGCTGCGGTTAATTCCCGCCTCACCCATCCACTAATTCTGGGAACCAATTGGCCTGGCTTTAAAAATGTATTGAGGTTAATGTGTGTGGATGGGTCCTGCAAAGTAGTGTTGCGGTGTGTGGCATGCGACACTATGGCTGGAGAGGTGGTGCCAGGACCGTTAACATCTATTCCACGTCAAGATGATGCAGACGAGGGAATTCCCATACTCAGGGGCTTCCCTAAGGGGGATTATCCTCTGGAGCAGTCATGTGATGAGACCCTCAAGCACACCTTTGACCAAGTGAAAGTAATTAATGGTCAACCGCTCCAGCCTAATGTGGCGCTCACATACCCGTACTTTTCTCTTATCAAAGAGCAGTTGTATCAAGTGAAGCAGGACACTCAGACCAATGAGAATACAACTCAACTGTTAGTACCAAAGAGCCGCCGGGAAACACTCTTCCAGGCGGCTCACTATAACCCAATGGCTGGTCACTTAGGTCACAAAAAGACTTTGAATCTGTACAATGGCCCGTTTCTTTTGGCCAGGCATTCACGGCGATGTAGGCAAATGGTGTGCGGCGTGCCGTGAATGTCAGTTGGTGAATCCACCGGCCACCCCAAAAGCGCCATTGTGCCCTCTGCCATTGATCGAGGTCCCCTTTGAGAGAATTGGCATTGACCTTGTTGGGCCATTAGAGCGGACTGCATGCAGCCATCGCTTTGTATTAGTTCTGGTGGACTATACAATGCGATATCTGGAAGCACTGCCCATGCGCAACATCTCAGCATGTAGTGTTGTGGAGGCACTCTTCAGAATTATCTCCCAAGTGGGGATTCCAAAGGAAATCCTCACTGATCAAGGCAGAACATTCATGTCACATACACTATGTGAACTGTACACATTATTAGGCATTAAATATATTCGCACCAGCGTTTATCACCCGCAAACCAACGTGTTGGTTGAACAATTTAATAAGACCTTAAAAAACATGATTCGTAAGTTTGTACACGACGACGCTAAGAATTGGGATAAGTGGCTCGAACCCCTGCTGTTTGCAGTATGAGTAGTTCCACAAGCCTCCACAGGGTTTTCCTCATTTGAGCTTCTGTATGGGCGCTGGCATATGGGAAGCTTGGGAGGAAGGACCTTCGAATAGCAAAAAACAAATTCAATACGTTCTTGACCTTAGAGCAAAACTCCACACTTTGGGGCAGGTAACACAGGAGGCAAGCACAAGAACGCCAACACCGACTGTACGACAGGGGCACTCGACTATGGGAATTCGCACAGGGAGATAAAGTGCCTGTATTGCTGCCCACCTCGAGCTCCAAATTACCCGGCAAGTGGCAAGGACCCTTTGATGTCACACGATGATTTGGAGATCTCGATTATGAGGTTAGGTGAACGGATAGGAGGGGGGCATGTCAAATCTACCACCTCAACCTCCTCAAACCATGGAGGGAGGTGGTGCCTGTAGCCTTGGTGATGGTAGTTCCAGAGAGGGCGGAGCTTGGGCCGGAGGTATCTCCCAAATCAAATTCATTCACCCTGGTCCCTTGCGCAGTCCACCTCTCACTGTTGCAGCTTACAGACATTGCCCGGTTGCAAGTGGAATCCGCAGATGTGTTTTCACCCCTTCCTGGTCACACAAACCTTATAGAGCACCATATCGAGACCACCCCGGGGGTGGTGGTTCGTAGCCACCCCTGAAGGAATAATTGACGACAGACCGTTGAATTGTTTAAAAATAATGCACTCCCAAGGTGTAACTCCGCTGTGTGTCGTGACCGCATTACTACCTCAGGTGAGCATTATTTTTCAACAATTCAACAGGCTGTAGTCGATTATTCCTCTTATACCACAGTTACCACACCTTAAGACATTGTTCAGGGTTTTATCTCAAGACATTTTCTGATTTTCGTCCCTAAAACGCTCTTGTGAGTGGAACTACTTTCTTCCGCCACAGCTACAGCTCAAGCCTTCATTGCTAATTCAAAAACGTAACGTTAGAACTAGTAACGATGGATGCGCTGCTTTTCGGCATAGGAGTAAAAAGGTTGTGTGTGTGTGTGTGTGTGTGTGTGTGAATGTGTGTGTGCACGTGTGCGTGTATGTGAGTGCGAGCGTGTGTGTGTGAGAGAGCATATGTGTGTGTGTGTGTGTGTGTGTGTGTGTGTGTGTGAGAGAGAGAGAGAGCGTGTGTGTGTGTGTGTGTGTGTGTGTGTGGGAGAGAGAGCGCGTGTGTGTGAGCGTGTGTAATTGCGGGGGAGACAAGGGAGCACGAGGGCTCTTTTTAAACAAAATTGAAATAAATGTAGGATATTTTAGACATTGTTTTGACGATCTTAACTGATTAACTTTAACCAATGTCTTGGTTATTTTGTTGTGGTAGCCTGTAGGGCTCTTTGAAATAACTGAAATAATTTGGCGAAGTGATATGGAAGGGGTCATTCCTATGTTCCCAGGGTCCTATGTTCCCCAGATTTATAGGGTTAGGGGTTAGTGTTCATATTTATGAAATATAAGGGGGCCTGGGTAGCTCAGCAAATAAAGACGCTGACTACCACCCCTGGAGTCGCGAGTTTGAATCCAGGGCGTGCTGAGTGACTCCAGCCAGGTCTCCTAAGCAACCAAATTGGCCCGGTTGCTAGGGAGGGTAGAGTCACATGGGGTAACCTTGTGGTCGCTATAATGTGGTTCTCGCTCTCGGTGGGACGCGTGGTGAGTTGTGCATGGATGCCGCGGAGAATAGCGTGAAGCCTCCACATGCGCAATGTCTCCGTGGTAACACGCTCAACAAGCCACGTGATAAGATGCACGGATTGATGTCTCAGACTTGGAGGCATCTGAGATTCATCCTCCACCACCCAGATTGAGGCGGGACACTATGCACCATGAGGACTTAAAGCGCATTAGGAATTGGGCATACCAAATTGGGGAGAAAAGGGGATAATATTTATTAAATATTTTAACTTGAAACGGGTATTTGACCTGAACACAATAGGAGGGTTAATGTGTGTTAACAGAATCTTGAAATGGGGAACTTAGGACCCTGGGAACATAGATACACTCCCAAATGTAAACATTATGTGGTCAAGACCTGGAAATACTTCATAGCCCTGCATTTACTTGAAAAATAATTTTACACCTTAGAACGTCTGTCAACCAATCAGAATAAAGCATTCAGCAGACCCGTGGTATAAAATATCTTATGCCACGGGTCTGTTGAATGCTTGTTTCTGATTGATTCACAGACGTTCACCTCAGGTGTGCATTATTTTTCAACAATTCAACGGTTCGTCGTCAATAAACGGAAACGCAGCATATACGCAACACCAACATAATTGTCAAAGACATATACTTAGCTATTACTCGCTATATTTTTGTCTGTGAGTAAAACAAACAGACTGGTTGTATTCTACTCTTTGAGAGATTTCCAACAACATATAACACATGACTATTTGATCAGTTTGATGTTTTTACTGATTGCAATAATATATACAGTGCAATTTTTTAAATAAATTATCAAAAAGGAACACTTTTGTTTTGTCTGCAAATTTCAAAGCACTTGTTCAGTTTTGGTCATAATGTCTACATGCATTGGAACGTAGAGCTTCTAAGCTTTCAAACGATACATATTTAGTGTTGATAAAGACTGTTGTTATTAATATTTCGACTAGTATTTTTGTTTTTGTTTTGGTGGGCCCTTGAGAAAAAAACATTATAAGAGCTTAAAGGGTTAATTAAAACTTACAGACGTACAACATATGTTTGCTATCATTAAATTCATGTATTTTAGTTATTTGTTAGCAAGTGTAAATTGCACAATTTATGCAATCAGTTGAGTTCTCACTGTGATCTTTTATTTATCTAATTGATCGGTTTGCACAAATCTCCTGCATTAAGTTGAAATATCACTCAAAATATACGTGTTAGATTATTAATATAGGTATTTTATATACACTATATTTGAATATATAAAATGTATATTTTAATTTGTATCTGTCTAAATAATATATGTAACACTTTACAATAAGGTTCTGTTAACATTAGTAAATGTATAGTTATAATGAACTAATAATGAACAATATCTTTTTCAACATTTATTACTCTTTGTTAATGTATATTTATAAAAATACAATTCTTATTGTTTTATCTATGTTAGTTAATTATGCATTAAATAATGTTAACACATACTACATTTAATAAAAAAAAGAAAAAAAAGAAAATGCATTAGTACATGTTGAAATTAACATTAACCAAGTTTAATAAGTGTTGTAAAGTACTGTTCAGTTTTAGTTCATGGTAATTATTGTAGTTAACTAAAGTGTTATTGTAAAGCGTTACCATCATATATTTAAGGTACATTCTACGAATTCGATTTTTGCAGTGTAACTATTTTAGATGTGTTTTAGATGAATGCCACTAACATGTGGAGTCCAGCTGTGTGATGCAGACATCCGAAACCTTTGTGATTTATATTTTTGTTTTATGAAGATCTCAATTCTAGCTGTGTGTTTCTGACCGCTGTACATCTGCTGCACACACTTAAACACTATACAGCAGTAATTCTAACCTGATTTTGCTTCAGGACACAGATTGGACATTGGACATCAAGCAGCGACCCAACACAGAACCAATATTGTTTCTCGTACAAAATTGAATTTCGATGGTTTCGTGCTCTCAGCACCCAATAATTCACCGGAGAAAACTCATTGTGGCCACACAAACTATGTTTATCCGCACTGCAGTTGAAACGTAATGTGGTTTGGTTGGTATTTCCATTTACCTTGTGTAGTTTTGTTCGTGGTTTTCAAGGATGAAGTCATGTCACCAGTGTTGTATAATGTATGCATTTGTCATATTTGAGTAAAAGTAAAGATACCTTCATGGAAATTGACTCAAGTAAAAGTTAAAGTAGCTAATGAGAAAACGACTTAAGTAAAAGTATTAATGTAACTGATATTAAATTTACTTAAGTATCAAAAGTACAAGTAAATTGCATAAATTACAGAACAGAACCCATGGCAACTTATTTGATTGGTGGTGCTCATCATTTACTCACCCTCATGCCATCCAAGATGTGTATGAATTTCTTTCATCTGCAGAACAGAAACCAAGAGTTTTAAAAGAATATTTCAGTTCTAAAGGTCAATTCAATGCAAGTGAATGGTGGCCAGATATTTCAAGCTGCAAATAGCACATTAAGGGAGCATGAAGTTATCCATACTACTACAGTGGTTAAATCCATGTCCTCTGAAGCAATTCAGTTTGTTTTGGGTGAGAACAAACCAAATCGTAACTCATTTTCACTGCATATCTTGGCATTGCAATCTCTATGCATGATCATGATTTCAAGTTTGATTATAGTGCTTGATGCATGCGCAGAGCCCTAGATGGCGCTATAGGAAGTGTAATCGAGCTTGAAATCCTGATCGCCAAGGAGACTGCTAATGTCAAGATTTATAGTCGAAAGCGGAGTTGTATTTTGGTCTATTCTCACCCAAAACCAATTGGATCCATTCAGAAGACATTGGTGAAACCACTAGAGTCTTATTGATTACACTTATGCTGCATTTATGTGCTTTTTGGAGCTTTAAATGTCTAGCCACCATTCACTTACATTGAATTGACCTACATAACAGCGATATTCTTCTGAAATCTTTTTTTGATTGTGTTCTGCAGAAAAAAAAAATAAAGTCATACATATCTAGGATCGAATGAGGGTGAGAACATTATGAGAATTTTCATTTTTAAATGAACTATCCTTTAATGGCTCATTCAAGTCACATCAGAATGATCATATTTATGGGATGAGTGTAAATGAACACCACAGTCCATAAAAATTGGAACATTGTAGGAGGGATGTGCTGGAACACAGTTAAAACAACTTAACAACAGCATAGCAATAACCTGACAACCACGCAGAACACCCTGGCAACTGCATAGCAATGTGCTGAAAAACAGTTAAAACAACTTAACAACAGCACAGCAACAACCTGACAACCACCCAGAACACCCTGGCAACTGCACTGCAATGTGCTGAAACACAGTTAAAACAATTTAACAACAGCATAGTAACAACCTGGCAACCACCCAGAACACCCTGGCAACTGCATAGCAATATGCTGAAACACAGTTAAAACAACTTAGCACCAGCACAGCAACAACCTGGCAACCACCCAGAACACCCTGGCAACTGAATAGCAATGTGCTGAAACACAGTTAAAACAACTTAACAACAGCATAGTAACAACCTGGCAACCACCCAGAACACCCTGGCAACTGCATAGCAATGTGCTGAAACACAGTTAAAACAACTTAACAACAGCATAGCAACAACCTGACAACCACCCAGAACACCCTGGCAACTGCATAGCAATGTGCTGAAACAAAGTTAAAACAACTTAACAACAGCATAGCAACAACCTGACAACCACCCAGAACAACCTGGCAACCGCATAGCAATGTGCTGAAACACAGTTAAAACAACTTAACAACAGCATAGTAACAACCTGACAACCACCCAGAACACCCTGGCAACTGCACAGCAATGTGCTGAAACACAGTTAAAACAAGTTACCAACAGCATAGCAACAACCTGGCAACCACCTAGAACACCCTTGCAACTGCATAGCAGTGTGCTGAAACGCAGTTAAAACAACGTAACAACAGCATAGTAACAACCTGGCAACCACTCAGAACACCCTGGCAACTGCATAGCAGTGTGCTGAAACACAACCTGACAACCACCCTGAACACCCTGGCAACTGCACAGCAGTGTGCTGAAACACAGTTAAAACAACTTAACAACAGCATAGCAACAACCTGGCAACCACCCAAAACACCCCGACAACTGCATAGCAATGTGCTGAAACACAGTTAAAACAACTTAACAACAGCATAGCAACAACCTGGCAACCACTCAGAACACCCTGGCAACTGCATAGCAATGTGCTGAAACACAACCTGACAACCACCCTGAACACCCTGGCAACTGTACAGCAATGTGCTGAAACACAGTTAAAACAATTAAACAAGAGCATAGTAACAACCTGGCAACCACATACTGTAGCAATGTGCAAAACACACAGCAGAGATCACCTTGACACCTGCATTGCATGCCCTAGCAACCATCCAGAAAACCCTAGTTACCACATACTGTAGCATAAATGTGCTAAAAAGCAAATACAACACTTTAGCAAGAACCAGAAAACTAGTTTTGCTTAGGCAAAAACCTACAAATAAATATTGTTGGACATTTTCATTAGCACTGTTAATTATTCATACACATCACACCTTGGTTAAATTTAAAATGTAAATGCATGTGATTGACTTTTATATGAACAGGTCTCCTGGAAAGGCTGGAGACTGATTGCACATAACTTCATTATTTAACAGCTTTCATAATGTTTAAGCCTAAACTGTGTAGTCAATATTAGTAGCCTATTAACATGTAAAACTTAGGAATGAAAATGTGCACTGTGTGATTTCAGATCAGATGGGTCTCCGTTAACTGTGCGCGTCTGGAGCTTGTCAAGTGTAACATTAACTAAGACACTACATCATATAGGCTTCATTTTCCACTCCTTAAAATGTCTGTATTAATGTTTCATACGATTCACACATGATGTTTCCATATATTCATTTATAAACCAACCTGAGTGCAATGTTAAATTCCTGAGCTGAAGTGATGATTTCACAGCGGAGCTCGTCTATTCACCTCTAAAAGTTGACCACATTTATTTTTACATCACTAATTAAGGTACGTATCTGGTTAAGACTTTATTTCAAAAAAGTTAAAATGCTCCATAAGGTGTACGTCTATTCAGAATATTCCTGCTCATGTGATACAAATAATCTGAAACATGCACAATCTTTTTTTCCCTCCCTTAAATCTGTACTAAATTTGAAAATGGTAACATAAAATAATAATAATAATAATGATAATAATAATAATAATTATTATTATTATTATTATTATTATTAGACTATTATTATTCTTTTCCCACTATTTCGCTAATTCTGTACATGTAATTTAACTAAATGATGTCCTCTATATTATGTTAAAATATATGTGCACAAATCAGACTCAAGTGTAAAATTCCTGATATATTTATGGGACTTTCACCTATTTGTAGGCTATATTGATTTATTCTAATTTATTTTAATGTTTGTATTTAATGTTTGCTGCAAAATGTGTGCTTGATATTTCTCAATTGCTTGTCACCTTGTGCCTCAGTTAACAACATATTCTAAAGTTCATGAGCCTACATATTCAGCTTATCTGGTAAGAAAAAAATATATAAAATAATAATATAATGAAATAATAATAGCACAATAATAATAATAATAATACTCATAATAATAATAATAATTGGTATTATATTTATTAGGCTATTATTATGAATAGGTATATACAAGGCATATTTTATTTATAGAAACTATACATATAATAGAGTTACATTTAAAAAATGTGTGTTTCATTTAGTTTTGTCGCACTTCCGGTTAAAGCCAGACCCACATTCTGTTGTATCCGAATAAAGAGACAGATACAGATCATTTTGTGATAGTCACAGATACAGATACAAATATAGATAATGGCTGCGCTGCACACCCCTAATCGGAATATTTTGCAATAAACATAAAATATATTGTTTCTATACTTATAATAAACAACCTAAAATCAATAGTTTTATATATTCCTATCGTTTTTTTTATTCAATGACATCATTTGCAATGCTTCATGGGATTGTAGTTTGTGCCCTCATGAAAGACAGTAAGTGCACAGTCTTGTATCTTTGTCTTTATGTCCGATTTTCAAATACTTTTTTGCCTCAAATCAAAGTTTGTGATGTTGTGATTCACCTCGGAGCTGGTTGGTTTGGTTCATGGCCAACAACTCTTTTATGAAGGATTTTATAATAAGTCTATGGAAGAAATGAATAGGAAAAATATTTCCGGAACCCAAATAGCTGAAAACATGGGCGAACACTGTTGCGCTCTATACCAGATGGAGAAAATAAAGTACCTCCCAGTTTTTGCTTGGTGAATATCTTGTTTCACTCTGAAATATGTCAGATTGAGTTGCGAATGCTGTTTCATGTTGACATTATTTGATCTATTTTGTTAAAATGTAGAATTTTTAATATAATATAGGCTGCATTTATTAATTATATAATAGTAATTTTTTTATTTTAACGTGACTTGTTTTGCGCACGTGTTTTCACTCTCAAAAAAGTGCGAACAAGCGAGTTAGGGGCTGTTCACACGAACCTGTTTTTCAGTTGTTTTTCTATGTAAACAGGCACTGGACGGACATCTTTGACCGTTGGCCACATCTCGTAATTTTTCAGTGTCTTGCTCAGACACCGTGTAATGTAAAAATGACTTCAATTTTTAAAATCACATCTCGAGAAGTGTGTTATGTTTCATTTCTTTGCGCTCGTCCAGTTTTTTTTTAGTGCGGGTGTCACAAAGATTTGACATTCTGAAGAAGTTCAGGTTGCAAAGACAAATTTATGTTATAAAGAGACTGAGCGATTTCAGGTTCAAACTTAAAATTTGACGGTTCCGGTCACTTACGTCATACAGACTCGGATATAGGCTTCAACATAAAGACCTTGAAGGGGAGCATACATAAAATGTCATTACAGCACACAAGAGATTTGTGAACTTCATAAAAGATTGACTGTTAAGGCACCATTTCATAAATACTAAATTACTGCACTTAAACACTAAATAATCTTGTACCACTGAATTTAATAGATATTTGTCACAGTCCTGTCACCTTGCCATGTTCTGTCTTGTGTTTCGTGTCCTGTCTTTGAGTTGAGCACACTGGTCCGGGTGCGAGTTACCGCCGCGTGCTCTCCGGTGATGTCAAAGGTCCTGTCACCTTGTCAGGTTGGGTTTTTTCTGACGGGACCATGGCATCATAGTTACCTGTCTGTCTTGTGTTTTGTGTATGTTCTTTGTGTGAGCACACAGGTCCTGTTGTGAGTTACCGGCGTGCACTCTTCAGTCGGTCTTGTTCATGTCCGGGGCATGGTGTCTGGATCCTGACTTCCTGTCTGGTTCGGTTTTGGTCTGTGTCAGGATCCGGACACTCATGCTCCATGTTCTGTTTGTTTTGTTCCAACTGTATTGACGTTTTCTCCCTCATGTGTTTCAGGTGCCGCTGGCACATGGAATCAGTGTTTCCATGGGAACCCTGATTTTTTCCATGGGAACTATGATCATTCCAACATTCAGCTGGCGAGTGGCACCTGTTCCTTGTTTGTTCCTGCCTATTTTAATCCCCTCGTGTGTCATGTCCTTGGCTGGTTTGTTGAATATCGTTCAGTATTGTTGAATCTAGTCTGTAATGATCATTGGATGTTATCATTATAGTAAGCTGTTTGATGTGAAGTAACTTACCTCACTCTCTCTGACTAGTTGGTCCTGTCTCATGTATCTGTTTGGTTGCCCGTCTCTGCCCGCGTGTCGGGAGTGTGGTTGCCTTCCAGTTTGCTGCGTGTCAGCTGATCTTCCATGGAGGATTCCTCGTCTATGCCCGTGTGTCGGGAGTGCGCAAGCAGCGCACACTACTAATCAGCAGAGGATTCCTCGTGGATCTGCCACTCACCTGCGGGCGCGCTCTTCGTGGAGGATTCCTCACATTTTGCTGAACATATTATTTATTGTCAATAAATCCTTAGAACTGTTCCTCTGCTATTGGGTCTTTCTGTCTCACTCTCTGACAGATATTAAAGCTTTAAAGCGATGCCATCTTTGAATAAGACACGGCTCATGTGCAATCCTGCATTAGTTTTATAGATATGCTGGTCATAATCTCTCTTTTGTTCACAGGGGTGAGTCACTGGTGTGCTTGAGTTTGTAGTTGCAGACATGTTGTAATTAATGCTAAGCAATTCCTATGTGGAGTATTTGTGGGATTAGAGGGATTTTATGGAATGGGCATTTCTCAGGCCTGGATTAGTTGGCGTGAAGGATCATGCTTGGTTTGACCAGTGCTGAGAGCGTTTCTAACACTGAAATGTGCTCTTTCCTGCAGCATCTCTGAGCTCTTGATACTCTCTCATAGGCCAGATTTTTATACTCGCACTGCCAGATTTCATCAAATGCAGCCGAACAGAACATAATATTTGACACTTGTTTAGAAAATGTAGCCCTCTGCACGCTAAAACCATTTTGAAAGTCTGGATTTGTTAAGGGGGCAAGTTTATTATGTGCTGTTAATACTTACTGTACTAGTGCTGCCCATAGAAAGGTAATATCAGAAATTAGATCTCATATAATTCAGGATGGACTTCAAAGACTTTAGCCATTAATCTTACAGTTCATACAAAATCTTTTTGTTTAAACATTAGCCCCTAACACTTACTTAGAATCAGAATCAGAATGAGCTTTATTGCCAAGTACGCTTACACATACAAGGAATTTGTCTTGGTGACAGAAGCTTCCAGTGTACAAATACAAATCTGTTATATACAGATAGTGCAAGGCAATGTTATGGCAGAAGAGGTAGAATATGTTGGATAAATATAAATAGCTGTGTATTGCACATAATTATTTCTCAATGGGGCAGTTTTAACTGTTCATGAGATGGATAGCCTGAGGGAAAAAACTGTTCTTGAGACTGACGGTTCTGGTGTTCAGAGCTCTGAAGTGCCGGCCAGAAGGCAACAGTTCAAAGAGGTAGTGGGCTGGGTGAGTGGGGTCCAGAGTGATTTTTCAAACCCTTTTCCTCACTCTGGAAATGTACAGTTCTTGAAGGGAGGGCAGGGGGCAACCAATAATCCACTCAGCACTCCGAACTATACTTTGTAGTCTTCTGATGTCCAGTTTCATAGCTGAACCAAACCAGACAGTTATTAGAGTGCAGAGGACAGACTCAATGACTGCTGAGTAGAACTGTATCAGCAGCACCTGTGGCAGGTTGAATTTCCTCAACAACCTTGTCAGTGTGGGTCTCCCACTTCAGGTCCTGTGAGATGGTAGATCCCAGGAATCTGAATGACTCGACTGCTGCCCCAGTGCTGTTCAGAATGGTGAGCTGGGTCAATGTTGGGGTGTTCCTCCTAAAGTCCACTATCATCTCCACTGTTTTGAGCGTGTTTAGCTCCAGGTTGTTTTGACTGCACCAGACATTGAGCTGTTCAACCTCCCTTCATGTATGTCATCCTGGATGAGGTTTATGTCAGTAGTGTTGTCTGCAAACTTCAGGAGCTTGAAAGAGGTGTCCTTGTGTACAGGGAGAAGAGTAGTGGGGAGAGCACACATCCCTGTGGGGCACCAGTGATGATTGTACAGGTCCTGGAAGTGAATTTCCCCAGTCTCACTAACTGCTGCCTATCTGTCAGAAAACTGGTGATCCACTGACAGATAAAGGTGGGAACAGAGAGTTGGTTTAATTTAGTCCAGAGAATCACAGGGATGATGATGTTGAAAGCCAAACTGAAGTCCACAAAAAGGATCCTTGCATATGTCCTTGGTCTGTCCAGATGTTGCAGGATATGATGCAATCCCATGTTGACTGCATCATCCACATACCTGTTTACTCGATAAGCAAATTGAAGGGGATCCAGATAGGGTCCAGTAATGTTCTTCAGGTGGGCCAACACCAGTCTCTCAAATGACTTCATGACCACAGACATCAGGGTGACGGTCTGTAGTCATTAAGTCCTGTGATTTTGGGTTTCTTTGGGACAGGTATGATGGTGGAGCGTTTGAAGCAGCAGGGAACTTCACACTGCTCCAATGATCTATTGAAGATCTGTGTGAAGATGGGGTCAGCTTGTCAGCACAGGATTTTAGACAAGTGGATGAAACACCATCTGGGCCCTGTGCTTTCCTTGTCTTTTGTTTCCAGAAGACCCGAACACATCCTCTTCACAGATCTTAAGTGCAGGTTGAGTAGCAGGAGGGGGAGGAGGGTGGTTGCAGGAGGTGTTAATGTTTGTGTGAAGTGCAGGTCAGAGCGGGTGTGGGGTGTGAGACTGGACTTTTCAAATCTACAGTAAAACACATTCAGGTCGTCAGCCAGTTGTTGATTCCCTACAGTGTTGGGGGATGATGTCTTGTAATTAGTAATGTCTTCCAGGTCTCTCCACACTGATGCAGGGTCGTTATCTGAAAACTTGTTTTTCAGCTTCTCAGAGTAGCTTCTTTTAGCCACTATAATGTCTTTTGTCAGTGTGTTTCTGGCCTGATTGTACAAGATTTGATCCCCATTTCTGTAAGCATCCTCTTTGGCCTGACAAAGCTGCCTGAGTTCTGCTGTAAACCATGGTTTGTCATTGTTGAACGTTAAATAAGTCCTAGTAGGAATGCACATATCCTCACAGAAACTGATAAATGATGTCAGTATCTGTGAGCTCATCCAGATTGGTGTTTGCAGCTTCAAAAACACTCCAATCAGTGCAGTCAAAGCAGGCTTGTAGTTCCAGCTCTGCATTATTCGTCCATCTTTTTACAGTCTTTACTACAGGTTTAGCTGATTTAAGTTTCTGCCTATAGATCGTAAGAAGATGAACCAGACAGTGATCAGAGAGTCCCAAAACTGCTCTAGGGACAGAGCGATATGCATCCTTTAATGTTGTGTAGCAGATATCCAATACATTTCTGTCTCTGGTGGGGCATGTAATGTGCTGTCTGTATTTTGGCAGTTCACGGGTGAGATTGGCTATGTTAAAATTGCAGAGAATAATCATAAGTGAGTCCGGGTATTGTTGTTCCATGTCTGTGATCTATCAGCCAGCTGTTGCAGCACTGCACTCACACATGCTTGTGGAGAAATATAAACACTCACCAGAATAAACGAGGAAAACTCCCACAGCAAGTAGAAATGCTTACAGTTGATAAAGAGTGCTTCCAAATTAGGACAGCACATCATCTTTAACATTGTTACATCTGTACACCAACTTTCATTGATGTAAAGGCATGTTCCACCGCCTCTCATTTTCCCCGTGAACTCTGCAATGCGATCCGCTCTGAACAGCTAAAAGCCTGCCATATGTAACATGCTGTCCAGATTGGCTTCACTCAGCCAGGTTTCTGTGAAGCACAGGGCTTAGTTTACTAATTTTAAACCATGAATTGTACTACACATAAATAACTAATATTGGCATTATATTCATGCTGTTTAGATAGAGGGGAACTGGCCCCACAGTGAGCCTGGTTTCCCCCACATTTTCCACATTAGTTTTTTATAACTCTGTTCTCTGTTACTGTACGCCAACAATTGACTCAATTGTGTCTGTTTTAGTTTCTCTCTAGAGGACAAAGTTTGTAGACTGCTGCCTTTTCTCGTTTGCATTGTAGATAAATGATTCGGGGAAAATAAACCAGCCTGATGTCATGAAAATTACGCGAATGTGGCGACAGTTTTGCAAAATAATATTCCGTGGTTAAATACATATATCACTGCAGTTTCAAATAAATAAATAAATAAAAGCAGATGTGATAAAAAAAAAAAAAAAAAAGATTACTGAAGTCATGTGTCATAAGATAGTATTGTGTAAGAAACAGGGCGAAAGTGAGTGTTTATGAACTGATGACCTGCAGTTTTAATAATGTGCAATGTGATTTTTAGACCAGGTTGAAATAAACTCGTGTTTGCAGCCACCTTTCACTCCTGCTAAACATATTCTCATGAGTTCTGTTTTCTGTGTCCCATTCTGACACGTTTGTTCCAGTTTAGCACTTCCAGGCATGATGTGTCAGCCACACAGCTTCATTTCCGCTGCATTGCTGCCACGATGAGTCAGACTCGATGCTCCAGCCAAGAAATGTACCATTCCATGACATCACCGCCCTGAGCACGGACGCTCTCTCTCTCTCTCTCTCTCTCTCTCTCTCTCTCACTCATCAGTTATGACATCCATAATGACTTTGTCCCCTAAGACCGGTCCATGGCAAGGTCAGGGTGGGTTGTTAATGCAGTGGACACCTCCGATTCACTCGTATAGTCAGTATATATGAGCGCTCACACAGTCTCAAGTGCTCGTGTGAGGTCTGTTGAACTCTGGGAAAGTGAGCGCACTACTTAGGGGTTGAATGCAAAGAAGTATGTACTGTAGTTTTATGCCAGTGGTTCTCAAATGGTTGGTCGTGACCCAAAAATGTGTCTCGGGTCTGTTCTGTTAAGGTTGCAAGTAACAGGGAAAAAGAGTGGTAAATGCAAATACTACAATGCAACTAACTATATTATGGTGCATTGTTAGCACAGCAAAATAAATAGACTTAACCATAAAACGGAGGAGAAATGCTGTTAAAGGCTGATTTTCCAATGAAACTGCACAGTCATTTTTGCATCAATTCAGATGTGTTTTAACTTTTCCTGTGCCGCTACTCATATCATGTTGCATGAGCAGCCTCAGAGACAAGGGTTCAGGTCCCATGAAAACCAGGAAGTAATCAGTAGTGTTCACATAAACAAGAGTGAGCTCGATTCTAAGGTTGCATTTTTGCTCAGTAATTACATTTTTACTCCACTGATGGTCAGGTTTAGGGTTGGGGTTTGGGTTAGTATGCATGGTTAATTAAATATGCACAACTGTTGACTGTTTTAAATTTTTTACAACTCAGTTTTGACGCTACCCTGTGGACAATTCACCTCAACTAGCACTTCCAGCTTTGGCCACTGGGGGCAGTGGCATTAATTTTGGAACGCGCAGACCGATTTCAGCTAAAGAACTTTCAACCGGATTTTTCGAATTCACAGTGTAATCAGTCTGAATCAATTCTTGATGAATAAAATCATTTTTGTCTCATTAAATATCAATTCACTCTGTTTCACTCTATGGGCTGCAAATGCAATTTCATGTTGACTTTACAGAATGTTTTGAGAAACTATCATCTGTAAGACACAATATAAACACACAGCATTCAACAGTCTAAACAATCATGTCCACTGAATTTTAAATGTTCAATAACATGGATTTCTTCAAACTCTCACACTTTCTCTGCGAAATCATTTGTAATTTCTGTTTTCTCACATTCTAGTTTCTCTGCTTATTTCCTAGTGTTGCAATTGACACTATTTTGTAGCGACAATATCACATAGATTTACCATTCTTTTTACAGAAAACCTTCTTGCCTGCTGACACAGAGGAGGACATCTTTGCTCATTTGGGTTTGGAGTACATTGAGCCTTTGCAAAGAAATGCCTAGATTTCATGTGTCCTTCTGCACTGTAAAGTCTTCTGATGATCTGCTGTTCAACACATCAGCGATGGCCTTCAGAAAGCTGTTGATACTTTCTCACTGAAATGGCTGTGATTTCATCAGCAAACATGAGAGTTACAGACAGTTCTTGCATTTTTGCTTTCATTTTAAAAATCTGCAAACTGTATATGGGTCACCCAATAAGGTTGTGCGCTATTTTAAAAAATTAGAAATCTTTAAAAAAAAGCTAGTTTAAAACGTGCTGTAGAAATATAATTTTTGTTTTCATGCTGGTTTCATACATTTTTGAAAAACAGTTAAAGAATTTTCTGCATAAAAAATTTGTAAATCATTTTAATAATGTCAAGTAGTGTAACCATCAAGTTAAATGTATTAAAATACTTTCCTTGCACCTTGTATCACAACTTAATCATTATATTTTTTCAAGGTAAATATGTTTTTACAAATATTGTAAATTTATGTCACGAATACCAAGAAGCTTTCTTATTCCATTTGATGTGAACAAAATGTGCCTTTTCAAAATAGAAATGTCAAAATATCTGACTTTTCACATAGTCATGAGGGTCTAAAGGGATCTTGTCTATTTTATGTTGCAAGTTGGTTACACCATCTGACTTTGATCTGGTGGACAAAAGTCAAATATTAATAATATTTCAAAAAGCTAAATGTTTCATTGCTTACTTTTTTAAAATAAATAATAATACAAGATTATTCCAGATTTCTAAAAATGTCATCTTTTCAAATCAAATCAAATCACTTTTATAGTATATATAAAATATACAGTAGGTTGTATTGTACTGTATTGACATTCAGGCTGTCGGTTGATAGTCAGTTGCCAGTGTGTCGTTAAGAGAGAATATAATTTATGACAGTCCAGTGTGAGATAATAAGATTAATAAAGTGCAGTGCTGATGTATTTTGATCGTGCGAGATCAAGAGTTCAGAAGTCTGATTGCTTGGGGGAAGAAGCTGTCATGGAGTCGGCTGGTGCGGGTCCTGATGCTGCGATACTGCCTGCCTGATGGTAGCAGTGAGAAAAGCCCATGGCTCGGGTGGCTGGAGTCTCTGATGATCCTCCGAGTTTTTTTACACACACCGCCTGGTATATATGTCCTGGAGGGAGGGAAGCTCACCTCCGATGATGTGTCTGGCAGTTCGCACCACCCTTTGCAGGGCTTTGCGGATGTGGGCGGTGCTATTGCCGTACCAGGCAATGATGCAGCCAGTCAGGATGCTCTCTACAGTGCTGGTGTAGAACTGTGTGAGGATGTGGCGGTTCATTCCAAACTTCCTCAGCCGTCTCAGGAAGAAGAGGCGCTGATGAGCCTTCTTCACAACGGCCCCAGTGTGGACGGACCATGTGAGTTCCTCAGTGATGTGGACACCCAGGAACTTGAAGCTGCTGACTCTCTCCACCGGTGCTCCATTGATGGTGATGGGACTGTGTTCTCTGTCTTTTCTCCTGAAGTCCACCATAAGTTCCTTTGTCTTGCTGACGTTGAGGGAGAGGTTGTGCTCCTGACACCAGCTTGTCAAAGTGTGCACCTCCTCTCTGTAGGCCGTTTCATCATTGTCAGTGATCAGACCTACCACTGTCATATCATCAGCAAACTTAATGATGGCATTGGAGCTATGTGTTGCCACACAGTCATGTGTGTACAGGGAATACAGGAGTGGGCTGAGAACACAGCCCTGCAGGGCTCCAGTGTTGAGGGTCAGTGATGAGGAGATGTTGCTGCCCATTCTAACCACCTGGCGTCTGCTTGACAGGAAGTCCATGATCCAGCTGCATAGTGAGCTGTTTAAGCCCAGAGCCCGGAGTTTCACATAAAGCTTGGAGGGCACTATGGTGTTGAATGCTGAGCTGTAGTCTACAAACAGCATTCTCAAATCAGTGTTCCTTTTTTTCCAGGTGGGAGAGAGCAGTGTGTATTGTAGATGCAATGGCATCATCAGTGGAGTGGTTGTTGCGGTAAGCAAACTGCAATGGGTCCAGTAATGGAGGCAGCACAGAGCAAATGTTATCTCTGATTAGTCTCTCAAAGCATTTACTGATGATGGGGGTCAGAGCAACAGGACGCCAGTCATTTCAGCCAGAGATTATGGATTGCTTTGGTACAGGCACAATGGTGGACGTTTTAAAGCATGTGGGGACCACAGACATGGAGAGGGAAAAGTTGAAAATGTCCGTAAAAACACCAGCCAGTTGGTTCGCGCACGCTCTGATGACGTGGCCTGGAATGCCGTCTGGACCCGCGGCTTTACGGATATTCACTCGTCGGAAGGATCCGGTTACATCCGCTACAGAGACGGAGAGTGAACTAACCCCTGTAGCTTCAGCCGCGAGAGCTCTCTCTGCGAGGGCGGTGTTATTTCCCTCAAAATGAGCATAAAAAGTATTTAGCTCATCCGGGAGAGAGGCAGAAGTGTTCATTTAATAAATTCTCTTTTATTCTCTTTTAATGATACTTTCATTTAATTATTTATATTTACACCTGGACATTTAATTTTATTGTAAAAAATAATATTTTTTATGTTATTTTATTTTAAAAAATTACATAAAAAATACATTATTTTTTTTTTATATATATATAACAAATAATATCAAATTGACTCTCAAACTCAAAAATGGAATACATGTTCATCTTGGTAGAGGCATATTTAAGTCATTGATTTGTGTGAATTGTATTTTTTACATACTTTTTAATTTTTATCCCCTTTTCTCCCAGTTAGGTAAAAAGTAAGGAAATGTTACATAAAATTACTGGTCTTCACTGTATGATTCTAGTACATTAATAGTTTTTAAAACTATCAAGCCAAGAGCAGCATGTGGTTTTCTCGTTTTCTTTTTATTGTGGTTTGATTAATATTAATGACAGCGGCAGGTCTACCCAGCAAACACAGAATGTTCCCATTAAGTTAGCATATGGTTTATTTTTGGGGAACCAATTCCTAACATTCTAGGAATTTTCTCTTTAGGTTCTGTTTTTATAACCATAAACTAACGTTCCCAGAACATTGCAGGGAGGTTTTTGTGTGACAACCTGAAAAGAACTTATACAGAGTATTCTCTAATGGTTATTTTTAGATTTTATTTTTATAACCATAAAATAACGTTCTCAGAATAATTGTTATGTCATTCTTTCTTTTGTATGGAAAGTGTTATTTTTTATTTAAATTGGTTTTTTTTTCTCCCCTTTTCTCCCCAATTTGGCATGCCCAATTCCCAGGTGGTGCGGTTACTCACCTCAGTCTGGGAGGTGGAGGACAAGTCTCAGTTGCCTCCGCATCTGAGACCGTCGATCCGCGCATCTTATCATGTGACTCGCTGTGCATGACACCACGGAGACTTACAGCATGTGGAGGCTCATACTACTCTCCGTGATCCACGCACAACTTACCACGCACCCCACTGAGAGCGAGTACCACTAATCGCGACCACAAAGAGGTTACCCCATGTGACTTTACCCTCCCTAGCAACAGGGCCAATTTGGTTGCTTAGGAGACCTGTCTGGAGTCACTCAGCACCCCTGGATTCAAACTCCAAGGGTGGTAGTTTTAATGTACAGGTGCATCTCAATAAATTAGAATGTCGTGGAAAAGTTCATTTATTTCAGTAATTCAACTCAAATTGTGAAACTTGTGTATTAAATAAATTCAATGCACACAGACTGAAGTAGTTTAAGTCTTTGGTTCTTTTAATTGTGATGATTTTGGCTCACATTTAACAAAAACCCACCAATTCACTATCTCAAAAAATTAGAATACATCATAAGACCAATAAAAAAAACATTTTTAGTGAATTGTTGGCCTTCTGGAAAGTATGTTCATTTACTGTATATGTACTCAATACTTGGTAGGGGCTCCTTTTGCTTTAATTACTGCCTCAATTCGGCGTGGCATGGAGGTGATCAGTTTGTGGCACTGCTGAGGTGGTATGGAAGCCCAGGTTTCTTTGACAGTGGCCTTCAGCTCATCTGCATTTTTTGGTCTCTTGTTTCTCATTTTCCTCTTGACAATACCCCAGAGATTCTCTATGGGGTTCAGGTCTGGTGAGTTTGCTGGCCAGTCAAGCACACCAACACCATGGTCATTTAACCAACTTTTGGTGCTTTTGGCAGTGTGGGCAGGTGCCAAATCCTGCTGGAAAATGAAATCAGCATCTTTAAAAAGCTGGTCAGCAGAAGGAAGCATGAAGTGCTCCAAAATTTCTTGGTAAACGGGTGCAGCGACTTTGGTTTTCAAAAAACACAATGGACCAACACCAGCAGATGACATTGCACCCCAAATCATCACAGACTGTGGAAACTTAACACTGGACTTCAAGCAACTTGGGCTATGAGCTTCTCCACCCTTCCTCCAGACTCTTGGACCTTGGTTTCCAAATGAAATACAAAACTTGCTCTCATCTGAAAAGAGGACTTTGGACCACTGGGCAACAGTCCAGTTCTTCTTCTCCTTAGCCCAGGTAAGACCCCTCTGACGTTGTCTGTGGTTCAGGAGTGGCTTAACAAGAGGAATACGACAACTGTAGCCAAATTCCTTGACATGTCTGTGTGTGGTTGATGCCTTGACCCCAGCCTCAGTCCATTCCTTGTGAAGTTCACCCAAATTCTTGAATCGATTTTGCTTGACAATCCTCATAAGGCTGCGGTTCTCTCGGTTGGTTGTGCATCTTTTTCTTCCACACTTTTTCCTTCCACTCAACTTTCTGTTTACATGCTTGGATACAGCACTCTGTGAACAGCCAGCTTCTTTGGCAATGAATGTTTGTGGCTTACCCTCCTTGTGAAGGGTGTCAATGATTGTCTTCTGGACAACTGTCAGATCAGCAGTCTTCCCCATGATTGTGTAGCCTAGTGAACCAAACTGAGAGACCATTTTGAAGGCTCAGGAAACCTTTGCAGGTGTTTTGAGTTGATTAGCTGATTGGCATGTCACCATATTCTAATTTGTTGAGAGTGAATTGGTGGGTTTTTGTTAAATGTGAGCCAAAATCATCACAATTAAAAGAACCAAAGACTTAAACTACTTCAGCCTGTGTGCATTGAATTTATTTAATACACGAGTTTCACAATTTGAGTTGAATTACTGAAATAAATGAACTTTTCCACGACATTCTAATTTATTGAGATGCACCTGTACTTTTGAATAACTTATAAAAGTAAATGTTCACTGAAGTCACACAAAACAAACAAAAAACTAAAACAAAAAAAACAAACCAAGTTGATCACTTCCTCTTTAGAGCGATAATTCTTAACACAAACACTTTTAATCAATTTAATGTTTTGAATTTAATGCATATATTCAAGCTTTTCTTCTGTGCATTACTGAAAAATAACATTTTGAGTTCTGCATGATGACAGCAGCTTTTTAATTAATTTGCCAATAGATTCTCCTTTTTGTTGGAAACATAAATCAGCTGTCTTATATTGAAACAGTCATTCCAAAAAGACCATGTTTGTTCTATTATAAATGGGTAGAGGACAAATAACATGGCCATGAGCTTTTTTTTATTCAAGATTTTAAATATATTAAATGGGAAAAGTATTAAATATAAATGGGAAAGTATTTCAGAACTCAGTGGTTCTCAATTTATTTATTTATTTTGTCATGGCCCCTATTGAAACTAGAAAATATTCAGCGCTAACCAAAAGTTGAACTAACAATGAACAATACTTTTACAGCATTTATTAATCTTAGTTAATGTTATATTTCCATATTTAATAGTAGTGTAAATTGTATTTTTATTAACTAATATTAACAAAGATTATTACACACTGTAAAAGTATTGTTCATTGTTAGTTCATGTTAACTAATGTTAACAAATAGAACTTTATTGTAAAGTGGTACCAAAATATTTTTCATTTCAGCTTCATGTCACGTGAAAAAGTTTTATTGAAAAAACGTCTCGGTTACTGTCGTAACCTCCATCCCCTGATGGAAGGAACGAGACGTTGTGTCGATGTAGTGACACTTGGTGGAGCCCCGAACACCTCAGATCTTTGAGAAAAGGCCAATGAGAATTGGCGAGTGGAATTTGCATGCCACTCCCCTGGACATACGGGTATAAAAGGAGCTGATTCGCAACCACTCATTCAGGTTTTGTGCTGAGGAGCCGAGACAGGTTCCCGGCCATTTCAGCGGGTAGTACAGCGTTGTGGCAGGGGGGACACATCAGGGAACGGAGGTTACGACAGTAACCGAGACGTTCCCATTCTGTCACTCACTCGACGTTGTGTCAATGTAGTTAATTAATTAATTAATTAGGGGTACCTATACGAAATGCCACAACTAGCTGAACCGTGTTACGAGGACTGCCGGTGCAGGTGCAAGCAAGCTGCTGCGTGCGTAGTAGCTGGTGCACCGGTCTGCACGTAGCCTCCCCCAATGCCCCAAAAAATGACGTATAGTTCCCCACATCCCTGGGGGGGAGGGGGGGATGTATCTAGTATGGAAACAGGCTGCGCCAGCCACGGCCTTTTCTCTCTATGTTTTCTCTCCACAGAGTATTCAGTTATTCGGCTGGGGCCATTTTAACGCTCAATATATGCGCCAGGGAAGGTGTTCTTTTCCTATTCTATTCTTTCAGGGGGAAAAGACCCCACGGAGACCACATCCTGCCCAGAGGGGAGGTAACATGTGGCAAGCACGTCATGTGGGCTCAGAGCCACACATGAAAGAGGCGCGTTGCTAGGTCCTGCCTTTATGGGGAGGAGCTATACAAACACGGTGTCCGGGACAGAGAGGGCTCTGTGGAAGGAAGATGCAGGTCTGCCAACAGGGAGACTGTACTGTGGAAAATACATCACAGGGGGTTACCGGAGCACCTGTGGAGCATCTACCTCAGTAAGGGCATATTAGCACACGTACTGGTTCCGGCTGTGAATTCCTCCGCTGAATTCGCGAGCCACAGGGCTAGGGAGGAAGGACAACCAGGGTTCACGGGTTCGTGAACTCGCATGGGAAAAGAACAGCACATCTTCGCCTCTTTGAAGGGAAAAGGTGCTATACGCAAGCGATACACCCGGCCAGCTCTCCATATTCCCGATCTTACCTGTTCGTACCTGACAGAACATGGGATGAAACCGGCTCAACCCGGAGATTGTAAAATCTCGTGAAGGTATTGGGTGTCGCCCAGCCCGCTGTCCTGCAGATGTCTGCTAGAGAGGTGCCATGGGCCAGTGCCCATGAGGATTCCAGACTGGGCCTGGTATGCCATAGTGATGGCATCCACGATCCAGTAGGCAAGCCTCTGTTTGGAGACAGTGTTCCCTTTCCGCCGTCTGCCAAAGCAGACAAAGAGCTGCTCAGAGCATCTAAATCTCTGCGTGTGATCCAAGTAGATGCGCAAAGTACGCACCAGACACAGCAATGACAGGGCTGGGTCTGCCTCCTCCTGGGGCAGTGCCTGCAGGTTCACCACCTGATCCCTGAAGGGGGTTGTGGGAACCTTGGGCACATAGCCCGGCCAGGGTCTCAGGATTACGTGAGAGTCACCCGGACTGAACTCCAGGCAGGTATCGCTGACAGAGAATGCTTGCAGGTCCCCGACCCTCTTGATGGAGGTGAGTGCAATCAGGAGGGCCGTCTTCAAGGAGAGGGCTTTCAACTCGACTGACTCTAGCGGCTCAAAGGGGGCTCCGCGATGGCCCAGGAGGACCACGGAGAAATCCTATGAGGGAAACAGGCATGGCCTAGGAGGATTCAGCCTCCAGGTGCCTCTCAGGAACCTAATGATCAGGTCGTGCTTCCCTAAGGACTTACCATCCACTGTATCGTGCTGTGCCGCAATGGCAGCCACATACACCTTCAAGGTGGAGGGGGACAGCCGTTCCTCCAGCCTCTCCTGCAGGAAGGAAAGCACTGACACGACTGCACATCTCTGAGGGTCTTCAGCTCGGGAAGAACACCAATTCGCTAACCGATGCCACTTCAGGGTATAAAGCTGCCTCGTGGAGGGAGCTCTGGCCTGAGTGATCATGTCTACCACTGCTGGTGGTAGGCCACTTAGGTCTTACACGTCCCGTCCAAGGGCCAGACGTGGAGGTTCCAGAGGTCTGGGCGCGGGTGCCAGATGGTGCCCTGTCCCTAAGAAAGAAGGTCCTTCCTCAGGGAAATTCACCAGGGAGGGGCTGTTGCGAGGAGCATGAGGTCTGAGAACCAAGTCTGGGTGGGCCAATACGGGGCCACGAGGGTGACCTGGTCCTCATCCTCCCTGACCTTGCACAGGCTCTGTGCAAGTAGGCTCACTGGGGGAATGCATACTTGCGCAGCCCCCGGGGCCAGCTGTGTGCCAGTGCGTTTGGGCCGAGGGGGGCCCCCATCGGAGAATACAGAGTGGGCAGTGGGAGGTTTCTCGGGAGGCAAATAGGTATACTTGTGCTTTGCCGAACCGACTCCAAATCAGCTAGACCACCTGGGGGTGGAGTCTCCACTCTCCCCTGAGCATCACCTGCCACGACAGCACGTCTGCTGTGGCGTTGAGGTTGCCCGGGATGTGAGTGGCCCGCAGCGGCCTCAGTCGCTGCTGACTCCATAGGAGGAGACGGCGGGTGAGTTGCGACATGCGACATGAGCATAAGCTGCCTTGGCGATTTATATACGCTACTGTCACTGTGTTGTCCATCCGGACCAACACATGCTTGCCCCGGATCAACGGCAAAAGCCTCCGCAGGACGAGCAATACTGCCAGCAACTCAAGGCAGTTGATGAGCCAGGAGCCAGCGGCTGCATGCCTGTTGCACACGCCGCCCCAGCCTCGCTTAGAGGCATCTGTAGAAATGCAAGGTCTGTCCAAGGGCTGAACAAGTGGTGGCAGATCGGTGTGATGGCCACGCGATGTGTGCCACGGCGCCATGCCCATCTCGGGACTCAAGTCTGAAGCCAGTGCTGAAGCGGTCTCATATGCATCAATCCTAGTGACGTGACCGGCGCTGAGGATGCCATATGCCCCAGGAGCCTCTGAAAGTGTTTCAGTGGAACCGCTGTTCTCTGCTTGAACGACTTCAGGCAGCTCAGCACCGGCCGTGCGTGCTCGCTCATGAGCGAGAATCAAGACTGATTCTAACTCCATGTCAAGAAAAGAGATGCTTTGAACCGGGGAGAGCTTGCTCTTTTCCCAGTTGACCCGAAGCCCTAGCTGGCTGAGGTGCCTGAGCACGAGGTCCCTGTGTGCGCATAGCAACTCTCGAGAGTGAGCTACAGTCAGCCAGTCGTCGAGGTAGTTGAGTATGCGGACACCCACTTCCCTTAATGGGGCAAGAGCTGCCTCTGCGACTTTAGTGAAGATGCAAGGGGACAGGGACAGGCCGAAGGGGAGGACCTTGTACTGATACGCCCGGCCGTCGAAAGCAAACCGTAGGAAGGGTCTGTGTTGAGGTAAAACCGAGACGTGAAAGTACGCATCCTTCAGGTCTACCGCCGCGAACCAATCTTGATGCCGGACACACGGCAAAATGTGCTTTGGCTTCAGCATCTTGAATGGGAGTCTGTGCAAGGCCCGGTTCAGAACTTGCAGATCCAAGATTGGACGCAACCCGCCGCCTTTCCTCAGTACAATGAAGTAAGGGCTGTAAAACCCTTTCTTCAACTCAGCTGGAGGGACAGGCTCTATCGCACCCTTGCGCAGAAGGGTCACAATCTCCGCATGCAAGGTGTTGGCGTTCTCGCCCCTCACTGAAGTAAAGCGGATGCCGCTGAACCGGGGCGGGCGCCTTGCGAACTGAATCGCATAGCCGAGTCGGATGGACCTGGCCAACCACCGTGACGGGTTGCAAAGCGCTAGCCACACGTCCAAGCTCCGGGCTAGGGGCACTAAGGGGACGATCGTGTTTAACTTACCTGTGGGTGGGACCTCGCGGCGGGAGGGAGCAGGGACGGGTTTGTCTCGAACTCCTGGCTGCGCTGAGGGGACCCTCGAAGCACTTACCTTGCTCCATGTACCCAGCATCTGGGGGGTCGGCGAGGGGGGAGGAGGGACTTTTTGACCGTCCTCATAGTCCGTCACAACCACCTGGCCGTGGGTGTGATTGTGGTGCGACCGGACGCGCGGAGGCGGGGGGCTCGGGTTCATGGCGTCTAAGTCGCAGGTGCTCAGTGCTCGGTTACCATGATAACAGCAGTCATAAACACTGGCTATGTGACCCAGGGAGTGAGGAAACTGCTCTTTTGAGAATGTGGGTCCGTCAAAACTCCCCGGAAGAAGGAGAGCCTCGACCGCAACGTTGCCATGGTCATATTCTCGCAATGAAAACATGAACCATCCACGAACGCTGCCTCAGTGTGATCGCTGCCCAGACATGTGAGGCAGTGCCCATGGCCGTCGGAAGTGGAGAGATAGCGACCGCATCCAGGAATCACACAAAGACGAAAAGGCATCTTTATAAAGACGCGTTTTTAAAAAGACATTCAACGTCAATGTGTGTGCTCTACTAGAGAAAATATACTCTTTAGCAGGATTATACACTCTTTTAGCGCTGTCGAAGTGCCCAGGGGCGAAATCTGCACTCGCCGTGCAGAAGGAGAGAAAGCCACTGGAAATGCGGCGTATATCCAACAGCATACACTTCTTAAGAGGTGAATGGAACAGCAGTAGTATTCAGCTCGCTGATAGTACAACCACTCGGCTCCGAAGAAAAAAATCTGAATGAGTGGTTGCGAGCCAGCTCCTTTTATACCCGTATGTCCGGGGGGAGTGGCATGCAAATTCCACTCTCCAATTCTCATTGGCCTTTTTTCAAAGATCTGAGGTGTTCGGGGCTCCCAAGGGCGACCCCAAGTGTCACTACATTAACACAATGTCGAGTGGGTGACAGAAGGGGAACTCAATGTATTATTTCAGTTTTTACTGATTTGTTGTTACACTCTTCATTAAAAAAACAAAAAACAAAACATTGATATAATAATCTGAATATAACCTTTTAAAAACCACTGCTCTAACTGGTCACCATTTCTCATAAGTTTTCACCTTTTTTAATCAGCTTTTAGCTGTTTTGTAGTTCTCTTCTTTAGTCCTGTAAAAGTCAACAAGTGTTTTAATTATACAAGAATTATATATGTTTGGTTTAAAATGGTTTTAGTTGGAGATGTCACACTGCAGGGCATTACATTCAATACTTGTCAATTCATGTCGAATTCCTTAATGCCGAAACTCACTTTAAGAGACAAATGCAAATGCAAATCTAAAATATAGCACCACCTTTCATGCATCAGTGTGTGTATGAGCGTCACCACTGGCCCCTTGTGTGTATGAGCGTCACCACTGGCCCCATGTCTTAAGGAACATCACAGGCAGATCTTCTGCTCCTATTTAAGGATCATTAAGTAGAACAGCTCCAGCGTTTCCAGGACTCGACCCCAGGGTCTCTCTTTCTATCTCTGACCCTTCCCAAAGCGGCTGCAGCAGTGAATACCACCTGAGAACCGGACTCGACTGGTTCGGACTGCAGAGTATTCAAACCGGGTTAGTTACTGAACTTTACGGCCAAAGATCACCATTGTTCATCAGACTGTGCTGGACTGTATTTTGTATGAGTCATTTTCAGTCACAAAGCTTCATTAAATGCATAATAAGGAAAGGCCTGAACTAATCTCGTGTAGTCAGAGTTTTGACGGACAGCATGAAATCTGCTTTGCAGCTTGTTTTTAACAGCCCACTACCCATGTAAAGTGACCAAACTGTTTAGGGGTGGGTATGAATTAGTTACAATGATGGACCCTTTTCACAGACTGTGATGACGTGTTTCCACCTTAATTTAACAGCGTACATCTAGCTAACTTTGGTGTGTCTGAGACTGAACTGACATCATCAGGCCTTAAGGTGGACCAGTGTCAAGTTGGTGGCTTTTGTGACAATAATGATGTTATTCATACTGTTATTTGCTGTTTTGTCTGGGTTTTCGTTTGTTTGTTGCCTTTACATTTTTCACTCTCATTTCACTCTTCACAATCTCATTTAATAATTAACGTGATGCTCCGTTAATTTTAATGTCAGTATGTTAAAAGCCCAATTAACAAATTCACTGCATTTCAAGTTAATATGCACTCAGAAAACAAAATGCTGAACAGCCGGTAGTCTTAAAGAGACAGTACAGTTTTAGCACTGGTTATACATATCATTGTAAATACATGTAAAAAAAAAAAGAAGACATTATGCATGTAAACAATAAACATTTGTACCAATAGTTTGTACCAAGTTAAAATGTCCCCTGTACAATTAAAAAGCATTAGTCTGTTCCAGTAATTTCACAGCTTATATGGCCTGATTTTATTGTTGTTGATGATGAATAAACATTTTAACCATCAACTTCCTATTACAAAACTCATGATAATGTTAAATTATATTTAGCCTTTGGTATATTTCTTTGGTTTTGTGTTGATGAAGGGGTACTTGAGCCTTACTAATAGTGCAGTGGGGGTATTTACAGCAACAACCAATGGCATGAGTCGGGGGCGGGACTATCACTTTGTTTGACCAATGGCAGATGGGGGGCGTACAGTATTCAGAAAGCTGTTTTGAAAACAACGTTTATTTTTGCAATTCTGTTTGGTGTCGCTAGTGGCGAAGAAATTACATACTTCAGCTTTAAGACTTGTTTTCAGAGAGTACATGTTGAATTAAGTGTATTTTTATTACTTTAAAGGAATCATTCACCCAAAAAAGAAAATTCTGCCATTGTTTAAACACCATCATGTCACCATTCACTTTCATTGCACCTTACAAAGTTTAGAAAAACATAAGTGTGAGTAAATGATGACTCATTTTTAATTTTTCTTTTTTTTTTTTTTAGATTTATGCGTACAATGAGAAAAAAACAATTTGCCAATGGGGAAAGAAATAAACATATACAGTTTTGCTTCTCAAGTTAATGTACTGTAACTTGTTTTAAGGATGTGTGGATATTGTTAGTGGAAAATTAGACAAAAATAGTAAGAAAAATGATTGTTTTGCAGTTTAACAGTTTAAAACAAATGCTTACAGAAGCAAGTGAAACAACCAGTTTTAAACCCCAAAGAGATACAAAATACAGTCCTGCTAATTATCTATTTTTTTAAGAAAGAAGGGATTTTAGTTTTACTTGAGTTTACAGTAACAACACATTATAGAAAGGGCATTTGGTAGGGTACAATGGGTCTTAAGCCATTTAATGACTTTTAAAATGTTGCTAATGTAGTGTATGTAGCTAATGAAAATCCCTGAAATTATACATTTACTTTGAAACAAAATATTATTTGCCATTTTCAGTTTTGTTCAAGGTGATTAAATCAAAAGTCATGGATAACAAGTCTGTGCAATAAGTGAAAGGATAGTATTTGGGGTAAAATTCAAAAAGCACAACCAAAGGGGCCTGGGTAGCTCAGCGATTAAAGACGCTGGTGTACTGAGTGACTCCAGCCAGGACTCCTAAGCAACCAAATTGGCCCGGTTGCTAGGGAGGGTAGAGTCACATGGGGTAACCTCCTCGTGGTCGCTATAATGTGGTTCTCGCTCTCTGTGGGGCGCGTGGTGAGTTGTGCATGGATGCTGCGGAGAATAGCGTGAAGCCTCCACAAGCGATATGTCTCCACGGTTACGCGCTCAACAAGCCACGTGATAAGATGCGTGGATTGACGGTCTCAGACGCGGAGGCAACTGAGATTCGTCCTCCACCACCCGGATTGAGGTGAGTCACTACACCACCACGAGGACTTTGAGCGCATTGGGAATTGGGCATTCCAGATTGAAAAAAAAAAAACACAACCAAAGAAATGTACCAAAGGATAAATTTAATTTTATCATGAATTTTGTAATAAGAAGTTGCCAGTTAAAATGTTTATTCATCATCAACAACAACAATAAAATCAGGCCATATAAGCTGTGAAACTATTGGAACAGACTAATGCTGTTTAATTGTACAGGGGATATTTTAACTTGGTACACACACTTAACTATTGGTACAAATGTTTATTGTTTTCATGCATAATTTGTACTTTTGTTTTTTACAAGTATTTACATTGATATGTAGAACCAGTGCTAAAACTCTTTGTCTCTTTAAGACTACTGGTTGTTCAGGGTTTTGTTTTCTGAGCGCATATTACAGTAACTTCTATTATGTTTTATTTGTTTGAAGAGGCTTTGTGACACATGGAGCCATTTTTGGACACTAGGATAAATGATTTATGTAAGGCTATAATTTTTGATTGCTTTATTGAATCAACACAGTTTTTCTCAGATACAGATGACATGATTGGGAACAAAACAAAAACAGATTTTTAGAGCCACATTATTTACACCCAGAGATATATACAGTGCATCCGGAAAGTATTCACAGCGCTTCATTTTTTCCACATTTTGTTATGTTACAGCCTTATTCCAAAATGGATTAAATTCATTATTTTCCTAAATTCTACAAACAATACCCCCATAATGACAACGTGAAAGTTTGTTTGAAATCTTTGCGAATTTATAAAAAAAAACAAAAAAACAAAAAACAAAACGCATGTTCATAAGTATTCTCAGCCTTTGCTCAATATTTTGTTGAAGCACCTTTGGCACCAATTACAGCCTCAAGTATTTTTGAGTATGATGCTATAAGCTTGGCACATCTATTTTTGGGCAGTTTCTTCCATTCTTCTTTGCAGGACCTCTCAAGCTCCATCAGGTTGGATGGGGAGTGTCGGTGCACAGTCATTTTCAGGTCTCTCCAGAGATGTTCATTCGGGTTCAAGTCTGGGCTCTGGCTGGGCCACTCAAGGACATTCACAGAGTTGTCCCGGAGCCACTCCTTTGTTATCTTGGCTGTGTGCTTAGGGTCGTTGTCCTGTTGGAAGATGAACCTTCGCCCCAGTCTGAGGTCCAGAGCACTCTGGAGCAGGTTTTCATCAAGGATGTCTCTGTACATTGCTGCATTCATCTTTCCCTCGATCCTGACTAGTCTCCCAGTTCCTGCCGCTGAAAAACATCCCCACAACATGATGCTGCCACCACCATGCTTCACTGTAGGGATGGTACTGGCCAGGTGATGAGTGGTGCCTGGTTTCCTCCAGACAGGACGCTTGCCATTCAGGCCAAAGAGTTCAATCTTTGTTTCTCATGGTCTGAGAGTCCTTCAGGTGCCTTTTGGCAAACTCCAGGCGGGCTGTCATGTGCCTTTTTTCTGAGTGGCTTCCGTCTGGCCACTCTACCATACAGGCCTGATTGGTGGAGTGCTGCAGAGATGGTTGTTCTTCTGGAAGGTTCTCCTCTCTCCACAGAGAAATGCTGGAGCTCTGTCAGAGTGACCATCGGGTTCTTGGTCACCTCCCTGACTAAGGCCCTTCTCCCTCGATCGCTCAGTTTGGCCGGGCGGCCAGCTCTAGGAAGAGTCCTCGTGGTTCCAAACTTCTTCCATTTACGGATGATGGAGGCCACTGTGCTCATTGGGACCTTCAATGCTGCAGAAATTTTTCTGTACCCTTCCCCAGATCTGTGCCTCGATACAGTCCTGTCTCGGAGGTCTACAGACAATTCCTTGGACTTCATGGCTTGGTTTGTGCTCTGACATGCACTGTTAACTGTGGGACCTTATATAGACAGGTGTGTGCCTTTCCAAATCAAGTCCAATCAACTGAATTTACCACAGGTGGACTCCAATCAAGTTGTAGAAACATCTCAAGGATGATCAGTGGAAACAGGATGCACCTGAGCTCAATTTTGAGTGTCATGGCAAAGGCTGTGAATACTTATGTACATGTGATTTTTTTTTGTTTTGTTTTTTGTTTTTTATTTTTAATAAATTTGCAAAGATTTCAAACAAACTTCTTTCACGTTGTCATTATGGGGTATTGTTTGTAGAATTTTGAGGAAAATAATTAATTTAATCCATTTTGGAATAAGGCTGTAACATAACAAAATGTGGAAAAAGTGAAGCGCTGTGAATACTTTCCGGATGCACTGTAATGTCAAATTAGAAAAATAAGGGGGAAAAATTGTTTTTGCGCAAGTTTTTAAACAACACAAAATCCAATTCCTTTCACGTACCCCCTGGAACGTGCTTATGTACACCCCCCCCCCCCCATGGGAATCAATGCCCTAATTTATCCTGTATAATGCTACATCTCCCAGTTGTGGCCCTTTGCTTGTTGGGTCAAAGGCTTTTTTTGAATAAGTTGCTAGTTAGAGGATAAGGTAAAAGTTACACCAAACATATGGTGAGATCTGGTGTTTTTCTGCGTTCAGGCCACAAATCAGAAAGAAGATATCAGAGTGACCAAACCTCACAGCAGGATTTTTAACACTAATAGAAAGCACAAATTTAATGGCCCAAATACTCTAGCACTGCAGTCATTTGCAAAAGCCCAATGTCTTTCTATGAGCAAATGGATCTGATTGTGGATGGACGTAATTAGCTGGACAGTATTAGTGTGCTGATTTGCTTGTGTGGATTTGGTCTGGTGGGTTTTCGCTTCAGGGGATTTTGTATATTTTTTATTTTATTTTTTTGTCTTGGAAATTATTTGAGCTGTAGCTCTCCAAATGCTAATCAAGTCTCAGTGTTTTATGAGGTTTAATATTGTATCATATAAACAGACTGAAAACATTTTTCATTTTTGCAGCTCCTCAGAGCGTCTCAAACTGAACCAAAGAAAGTTTCATTTTATAAGAAGTTGTGTGTTTTTTATGCTTTGGTGCATTGAATCTTAAATATGTTTAATGTGATGACAATAAAGTTCTTTCACTCTGTTATTTTTCAACTTTTCACTGTCTCACTCTTAGTTGAAACCTCCATTTTCAGTTTCCTAACATCATCGTTTTCAAAAGTGTCCATTTTCGTTGCAGGAAAATGCCGTTCCAGTGTGGATGAGAGGTGTACACGTGGCAAAATCAATGTGTTTTCAAACTACAACTAATAAAGACGTGGCCTAAGAGTAAACTTTAGAAATAACTATTATATTTGACAGTGATTTATTAGTTATACCGCATCATCTGAAGTGCACATGGCCAGTTGAAGCCACAGGAAGCTCCTGACAGATTAAGGGCACTGCCTCAGTGCACATTTACTTCCTGTCACCACAACAACTGAACCGAGGGAGACCCGTACAGCGGTTCAGTTCACACAGAGCAGAGAACGAGGAGACGGGTGGACACGCAAGAGATATTCGTCCAGGGACAGAGGTGACGTGAAATTATTTGACCATTACCATCCGATGGAATGAAAAAAAGTTCTCGCTTTTATACACACTCATAACTCGTTATAGAGCTTTTGAGTTGACTCGTAATTGGCTTATTGAAATTTATATGATATATTGGAATATTTTTGCCAAATTGACTTCATTAATTGACTTAAACTCTGGTGCATTTTTGGGCTGCCGCCCACAATTTTTCACACTCAAATTTAAAAGCTCACCATTCACACATACTGTGGACTAATTGCAAAAAAATGTCTCATTTATTAAAAAAAGACTCAAATTATTCACAAATAATATTGTATTTGTTTAAAATCTTATGATAAACAGGAAGTTTTTCTTTTGTCCGAACTTTGTAAACATGTAATTCTGGTTCTGTTCGCTCTGCATTACTTTGAAAAGTCTCATTTTATTCCACTAGATGGCAGAAAGCACTAGAACAAAGAATTTATCTGATACATTCCATCACAATCTGAAATGTAGGTGGCGCTCTAACACATTTTAGCTCTCACAGATGTGCTCGTCCATAGACATTCAGTCTAATTTTCAGTTCAAGCACCACCCTCATTGTTTCATTGAATATCTCTGCCTCTGAGTGGACTAGAAACTCAATCTAGGTGTCACATTCTACCTGAGAATGAGAGCCTTCATTTGATATATGACTCGCCCATTTAGGTGCTATGTGAAAGACTTTTATTTTCATGTAAATATTTCTACCCTATTACCTCTAGGGGGTGCACATTTTCAGAGTGAATGTTTGAGGCCTTATTTTGTTATTTCAGGTAACATAAATGCAAAAGTGATGGTTATCTCTAAAAAGTTCAGATTCTAAGCTTTCAAATGATACCTTATATGCCTGATTTATGTATACAGAGACTTTAACGTTTTAAGCATAAACATTTTTCACAATATAGCGCCCCCTTTTGGACTCACAATAGAGTTTAAGGGGTTCATGGAAGATCGCAAAGACAGACTTAGTTTGTTGATTTCCTTTTGTCAAGTAGTGATTAAGTCTGTCAGATTTTAGATTTGTGTATAATGATGATATCTAATTAATTATAAGTTTCCTGTTGATGATAATTTTAGTTTTAGTGAGTCGGTTCTTTTGGACAGTTCATGTAAGTGAACCGGTTTAAATTAACGATTCCCTTGTATTTACCTTTGGGAACTCTGATTCGGTTCTTACGGGCAGTTTATGTAATCCGATTAATTTTAGTGAGTCGGTTCTTTTGGACAGTTCATGTAAGTGAACCGGTTTAAATAAATGATTCCTTATATTTACCGCTGGGAACTCTGATTCATTTTAGTGAGTCGGTTCTTTTGGACAGTTCATGTAAGTGAACCGGTTTAAATAAATGATTCCTTATATTTACCGCTGGGAACTCTGATTCATTTTAGTGAGTCGGTTCTTTCGGACAGTTTATGTAATCTGATTAATTTTAGTGAGTCGGTTCTTTCGGACAGTTCATGTAAGTGAACCGGTTTAAATAAACGATTCCCTTGTATTTACCTTTGGGAACTCTGATTCATTTTAGTGAGTCGGTTCTTTCGGACAGTTTATGTAATCCGATTAATTTTAGTGAGTCGGTTCTTTCGGACAGTTCATGTAAGTGAACCGGTTTAAATAAACGATTCCCTTGTATTTACCTTTGGGAACTCTGATTAATTTGAGTGAATCGGTTCTTTCAGACTGTTTATGTAAATGAACTGGATAAAATAAATGATTCCCTTATACTTACCGTTGGGAACTCTGATTAATTTTAATGAGTCGGTTCTTTCGGACAGTTCATATAAGTGAACCGGTTTAAATAAAAGATTCCTTATATTTACCACTGGGAACTCTGATTCATTTTAGTGAGTCGGTTCTTTCGGACAGTTCATGTAAGTGAACCGGTTTAAATAAAAGATTCCTTATATTTACCTTTGGGAACTCTGATTCATTTGAGTGAATCGGTTCTTTCGGACAGTTTATGTAATCCGATTAATTTTAGTGAGTCGGTTCTTTTGGACAGTTCATGTAAGTGAACCGGTTTAAATAATAGATTCCTTATATTTACCTTTGGGAACTCTGATTCATTTTAGTGAATCGGTTCTTTCGGACAGTTTATGTAATCCGATTAATTTTAGTGAGTCGGTTCTTTTGAACAGTTCATGTAAGTGAACCGGTTTAAATAAAAGATTCCTTATATTTACTGTTGGGAACTCTGATTCATTTTACTGTGTCGGTTCTTTCAGACTGTTTATGTAAATGAACTGGTTAAAATAAATGATTCCCTTATACTTACCGTTGGGAACTCTGATTCATTTTAGTGAGTCGGTTCTTTCGGACAGTTTATGTAATCCGATTAATTTTAGTGAGTCGGTTCTTTCGGACAGTTCATGTAAGTGAACCGGTTTAAATAAACGATTCCCTTGTATTTACCTTTGGGAACTCTGATTCATTTTAGTGAATCGGTTCTTTCGGACAGTTTATGTAAGTGAACCGGTTTAAATAAACAATTCCCTTGTATTTACCTTTGGGAACTCTGATTCATTTGAGTGAATCGGTTCTTTCGGACAGTTTATGTAATCCGATTAATTTTAGTGAATCAGTTCTTTTGGACAGTTCATGTAAGTGAACCGGTTTAAATAAAAGATTCCTTATATCTACCGTTGGGAACTCTGATTCATTTTTGTGAGTTTAGTAAATTAACTATTACACAAAGGATTCACTGATTCACTTGAGCAGACTTACCTTCTTTTTTAAGCGGAATATTTAGTCAGTTGCTGCTGTTCATCACTATATTTTGACTCAGTTATATAAAAGTGTGTGGTGATGGGAGCATGGCCGAGTGAGTACTGTAAGGGTTGACACCTGTGGGAAAGTTTGCAGTGAGAGCAGAGAGGGATTTAAAGGTGTGTGTGTGTGTGTGTGTGTGTGTGTGCGCTGGAAAGCAAGAGCTTTGGGATACACTGGAGCATGTAAAAATAAAGATTTACATCGACTGTTCACCTGGTCCTGCTTCCTGCTTCGTCCAAGAGCTGGAGACTTGTCACAAAGTGTTTTATAATTTTATTAGTTTATAATAAGTAAAAATGTATGTTCAATTTAATGTTTTCACCCTATTTGTTTAATCCTTACAAATATAACAGTAGCCAGCTAGTAAGTAGCTGTGCAGTGGGTAAACCTCACTGCCCTGGAGTAAAGAGGCGCACTTTATTTTTTTCTTTAAATAGCTACAGTGTATAAAGTACAGGATGGTCTGTTCAAGTTATGAGCGGCACATTTTCATCACCGTTCTGTTTGATAAAATGGAGATATTCTTGACCTGTATGTGCTGTTTACCCTCTTGACCTCTCCTCCAGGCCGAGCAGTTACCTCTTTACGGAGAGATCCAAAGCTGGTCTCCCTTCTCATGAATATGGTAATGAGTTTAAAGTGTATGTTCCCATAGCTTTGCAGATATAAGGCCACAATCATTTAACCCTTTGACAACCCCCTGAACCTGAAACTATTTCAAGACATCACCTCATTTCACAGTCCATAAGCACCAAGGCCCTGTGGACTTTGAGATAGTAGAACTTTACAGGAAAGTTCAACTCAAAACATTGAACGTACAACTGTGAATCTGAAAAACTTTCATGCATAACTGCTACAGACTGCACACAAGCAGAGGAGATGTACAGTGGGTTAAAAACGAGTTATTTGAATATAATGTTAGCAAAGTGTTAAAGATGGTTGAACTAACCTTTTGTATTGGAACTAAACATATCCGAGACCCATTTTCAGGTAAACACTTTGCATGCCAACTTCACATATGTGCACTAAAACAGAATACACACTTCACAGACCCTGCGTGGCTTTCAAAACTGACATAAATTACCACTGGACGTGATAAAATGGTATTGCCATGTTTTTGGACATGTACCATGGTACAGTTATGGTATCAGAGAGTAATACAATGGTAATTTAACACCATGCTACTGAAATTCAAAGAAAACCATGATATTGCCATTGAACGTGTCTAGAAACCATAGTGTATCTATGCTTCTTGTCCAAAATATCTGGTATTACCATGGTAAATGTCCAAACACATGGTATTACCATTGTACTTGTCCAAAAAAAAACATGCTATTACTATAGTACATGTCTAAAATATGTGGTATTGCCATGGTACTTGTTCAAAAATGTGCTTTTACCATAGCACTTGTAAAAAACAAACGTAGTATTACCATGGTACTTGTCAAACAATTTGGTATTGCCATGGTACTTGTAAAATAAATAAATAAATTGGTATTACCATGGTACTTGTAAATATATATATATATATATATATATATATATTATCATGGTACTTGTCTATAAAACATGGTATTACTATGGTACTTGTCCAGAAATGTGGTATTACCATAGTACTTGTAAAAGAACATGGTATCACCATGGTATTTGTCTAAAAAATGTGGTATTGCCATAGTATTGTCTAAAAAGTTTGGTATTACCATGGTAATACCTATATATATATATATATTGGTATTACTATGGTACTTGTCAAAAAAAAAAAAAATTTGGTATTACCATGGTACTTGTCAAATATATATATTTGACAAGTACCATGGTAATACCTATATACAGTGGTGTGAAAAAGTGTTTGCCCCCTTCCTGATTTCTTATTTTTTTGCATGTTTGTCACACTTAAATGTTTCAGATCATCAAACAAGTTTAAATATTAGTCAAAGATAACACAAGTAAACACAAAATGCAGTTTTTAAATGGTTTTTAAATTCCAAACCTACATGGCCCTGTGTGAAAAAGTGATTGCCCCCTAAACCTAATAACTGGTTGGGCCACCCTTAGCAGCAACAACTGCAATCAAGCGTTTGCAATAACTTGCAATGAGTCTTTTACAGCGCTGTGGAGGAATTTTGGCCCACTCATCTTTGCAGAATTGTTGTAATTCAGCCACATTGGAGGGTTTTCGAGCATGAACTGCCTTTTTAAGGTCATGCCACAGCATCTCAATAGGATTCAGGTCAGGACTTTGACTAGGCCACTTCAAAGTCTTCATTTTGTTTTTCTTCAGCCATTCAGAGGTGGACTTGCTGGTGTGTTTTGGATCATTGTCCTGCTGCAGAACCCAAGTTCGCTTCAGCTTGAGGTCACGAACAGATGGCCGGACATTCTCCTTCAGGATTTTTGGTACACAGCAGAATTCATGGTTCCATTTATCACAGCAAGTCTTCCAGGTCCTGAAGCAGCAAAACAGCCCCAGACCATCACACTACCACCACCATATTTTACTGTTGGTATGATGTTCTTTTTCTGAAATGCGGTGTTACTTTTACGCCAGATGTAATGGGACACACACCTTCCAAAAAGTTCAACTTTTGTCTCGTCAGTCCACAGAGTATTTTCCCAAAAGTCTTGGGGATCATCAAGATGTTTTCTGGCAAAAATGAGACGAGCCTTAATGTTCTTTTTGCTCAGCAGTGGTTTTCGTCTTGGAACTCTGCCATGCAGGCCATTTTTGCCCAGTCTCTTTCTTATGGTGGAGTCATGAACACTGACCTTAACTGAGGCAAGTGAGGCCTGCAGTTCTTTGGATGTTGTTGTGGGGTCTTTTGTGACCTCTTGGATGAGTCGTCGCTGCGCTCTTGGGGTAATTTTGGTCGGCCGGCCACTCCTGGGAAGGTTCACCACTGTTCCATGTTTTCGCCATTTGTGGATAATGGCTCTCACTGTGGTTCTCTGGAGTCCCAAAGCTTTAGAAATGGCTTTATAACCTTTTCCAGACTGATAGATCTCAATTACTTTCTTTCTCATTTGTTCCTGAATTTCTTTGGATCTCGGCATGATGTCTAGCTTTTGAAGATCTTTTGGTCTACTTCACTTTGTCAGGCAGGTCCTATTTAAGTGATTTCTTGATTGAGAACAGGTGTGGCAGTAATCAGGCCTGGGTGTGGCTAGAGAAATTGAACTCAGGTGTGATAAACCACAGTTATGTTATGTTTTAACAGGTGGGGCAAACACTTTTTCACACAGGGACATGTAGGTTTGGATTTTATTTTCCCTTAATAATAACAACCTTCATTTAAAAACTGCATTTTGTGTTTACTTGTGTTATCTTTGACTAATATTTAAACTTGTTTGATGATCTGAAACATTTAAGTGTGACAAACATGCAAAAAAATAAGAAATCAGGAAGGGGGCAAACACTTTTTCACACTACTATATATATATATATATATATATATATATATATATATATATATATATAGGTATTACCATGGTACTTGTCTAAATAAATTTGGTATTATCATAGTATGTTTTGTTAGTGTCTGATATAATTATCGTAGTATACTGAAGTGTAGTTGTCTATCTGGTCTTGTCCTTTTGTTTTCCTCTGCCCAGCATGTTGACTAAAGGGATTTACTTTGAAATGCATTAGAGTAAATATGATGACATATGATTTTAGTAATCATTCAGTTCCATGGTATTACTATGTTTTTAGACATGTACCATGATGTTCTTTGAAGTACCTCAGAGTACCAATGCAGTTTTTTTTGAATATAGCAAATATTCATTGCAATGGTAGCCTTTGGGCCCAAAATAACATGATATTATTTTTATTTTATTTTTTTTATTAACTTCTGTAGTCCAGCACCTTCTGTTTGTTTGAAGTTGAATTCAGGTGTCATATCTCTACAGACAGGATGTCATTCTCGCTGACCAATCAGATTTCAGGTCCACTCTGCTTTGCCAGCTCTTCTCTGCGGGTCATGTTTTAAATTCATCACACTGGCCTGAATCCTGCTCGCCGCTCACCAGATGGTCCAGTGTACTGCTAGATGAACGGGTCGAGTCTCATGAGAGCAGATCACCTCCATTAGATCAGAACACACTGAACTCAGGTCAGTTTAAAGGGAAACTCAGTACAATTACAGATAACTGTGGCCTTAGAGGATAAACGCCAATCAGAACCTTCAGGATGCAGCGATTCATTGAAGAAAAAAAAAAAAGTTCAGAACCAACTTTTAATGATGTTTTTTTCTGCATTTTGACACATTTATTAGAATAATTAATCACTAGGCTACAACAATAAAAGCATAATATGCAACTTAATAACATGTATCAATAATAATGATTATTATTATAACACTTTTATATTTGTATTATTAATTTGAGGATTTAATTATTATTATTAACAATTATTAAATAATCATTATTACTTCTGCTTTATATTTATATTGTTTTGCGACGAGATTGAGAGATATTTTTTAAACTATTTTTTTTATTTTTATTTTTTATCAGATACCAGCCTGATAAAAAAAATGCAGACCAGACATTTAATTATAACATGATTTTGCCTTTTAACACCAATTAGTGTAATCATTAGACCACAGCGAGAAAAGCATAACATGCTCTGTGAATGTTTAATAACAATGACTATAATTAATATTAATAATAATTGTTATTTCTGCATTATAATTATATTGTTTTGCAGTCTAAATAGTTGAAAATTCATTTTCATCTTTGTTTTGGGCACGAATGGCGAATGTTGCATTGAGTTGGGTAAATTATGCAAACAATATATAAAATAAGTTACTTTACCTGTGAATATTGTGTCCTGTTGAGTATACATCAGTCAACCCAATAATAAAGAACCGATAATAAATTAGGTAGAAAAATTTGAATATCGTAAAAAAAAAAAAAAAAAATGGATGGATGGATAATGAGCTGTTGCAGAAGCCGCTTTGTGAGTATCTTTGAAGCTTTAAATCTTGAAGCTCAACATCATGATAATGAGCGGGAATTTCCTTGGAAGACCTGAGGTTCCTGAACTTCAACAGAAACTGAATCTCTCATGCCATGCTACCCACAGATCCCATAATCAAAATATCTGTACATATGCCGTGAGGTATTTGTAATGAGCTGATGTATGATGTTGTTTTGAAATATATTTGGCATGTGATTTATGTATTTGAAATCCTAATTGTGTGTAATGCGTCTCATTTTAAATGATGGATCAGATGTAGTTTCAGGCTCTGTTGTAAAGTGGTTTTACTGTGATTGCACCATTTATTCTTGAAGCCCTGAGTTCTCAAGCTTACAAATAATAAGCTGCCATCAGAGTTTCTACAGCAGTTTCTGCCCAATTCTATTTTTACTAAAGCGACTGGTCAGTGACCAAAGTCAAAAGAGAGACCTACACACTGTGTGTCTATAATGTTTTTTTAAAGCAAACATACCATACATATTTTGCCAAATAATTCATGATTTTAGGCCACACTATAAGCAATAAAAGCTATTTTTCATATTTTCTTACCAGTAGGTGGCACTGTTCTGAAACTGCTCAGGTACCATCAGGGCATGATGGCTATCACATGTAACAAGTTTCGTTTTAATAGGCCAAAGCGTTGCCATGATACAGCCTTGAGACCTGTTTGGTGTGCTCGCATTGAAATTCACTGTTAATTGGCCAATGGTGGGTATGTATCTCAAGATACGTGACTGTGCTCATGGTCAATGATGGCAAGTCTGACAAAGACACTGCATGCACATTTTGAAGTCAGTCGGACCAACGGTTCGGTAGTTAGAGCCACTTTCACATTGATTCCGGGTAACAGCGCCACCAAGTGGCCAAGCCCTGCAACTCTCTCTGTGTTCTCAGATTGAGACTTGATATAAGTGTGTCAAGTTTGATGAAAATATCTCATTCTGTTTAAGAGTTATATCGATTTACATAAAAGTGGAGACAACTTTTAAAATTGTCTGCCTGTTTTTGACATTTACAATAGAAATTTTGCCATGTTCCCTCTAATCCTAAATAAACTGCTAACCGTGCTTCTTCTATCGGTGGTCTCCGATCGGACGAATGGCCTAGAAGCAATTCGCTAAATGGCAACAGGCCATAAAGCGAACCATGGCAAATGTGGTATTGTTGCACTCGGCAAGTCCTCACGAACATAGCGAGACCTGTCTCGTGAAAATGGATCAATGCCATCAAAAGTAATAAGCTCACAAATGTACATAATTTCCTTTTTTGGCCGCTAGGTGGCACCGGACTCAAACTTCTCAGGCACCTTAAGGGCATGGTGCTGATAGCACATACAAAGTTTCGTAACAATACGCCAATGCATTCATAAAATACAGCATTTTATGACAAAATTCAAAATGGCCGATGCCAAAAATGGCCGATATGGGAAAATTGAGCATCGTTTGACTCTGTAGGTCGCACTGAATCTAAAGAGACAAGGTTCGTGATTTTTGGCCAAAGCGTTCAAGAGTTATAAGCCAAAATAAAATAAAAAATTATATCCTTTGACCAGTAGGGGGCACTGTGCCGAAACGCTGCATGTCACCTCAGGGCATGAAGGCCATAACACGTACCAACAAGCTTTGCAGAGATACAGCCTCAAGTCCAATTTTGTGTGTTTTTCGACTAATTCGTTGAAGCGGCATTCGAAAACGGTTTGGTCTATCGACTTGAATTCCATAACTTTTTGTAAGCACTGTCTACTGAGCATCTGTGCAAAATTTGGTGAAAATCGGATGATTTTGAAAAAGTAGGTTTCAAAATGGTGGAAAATCTAGTCGGGCGGAAATCGAAACCATGGTATGCCTTCAACTCGGCATGAGCTCAGGAATCTGGGGGAAAAAAATATTTTTTTCTCAAGGATTTACAGTTCAAAAGTTATTAGCGTAAACATTAGTGACATTTTGACCTGTTGGTGGCGCTAAAGGGTTTGAGCTAGACACTCCACATTTGCTGTGTTATCAGGATAGACTGTTCTCTATCTGTGTGCAAAATTTCTTAACTTTCCCATGAACAGTTCTATGGGCTGCCATAGACTTCCATGGCAGAAGTAGAATAATAATAAGAACACTAACAAACACTATAGGGTTCTTCGCCCTTTCAGGGCTTGACCCCTAGTAAAACATGTTTGAGTCAAAAGATTAGAGTCTCTAGTTTCACCTGATATGTAATTTTTTGTACATTTGAGTGATTTATCGCGAAACACCATACTGATAAACACAATGTACACTAATGTGTACTTTAGCGCATCTTTTCCTTAAAATATCCTATATTAACTGTGTATTATCACATTGAGAATTAATGGGTTCATACAAAAGCTAGAAAATGTTGTTTCAGAGGCTTTATATGGAGTTAGGATGAAAATAAGGTGCATTTCAAACTGTTCTGAGACCAGTGCAGACAGACAGCACACTGGAGGTTAAGTCGTTCCCTAAATAGGGAGCAAGGGAGCATCCTATAGCTCTCAATGCAGTTAAGTGCATTCACTCCTAAAATCTGATCAAAAGTTCAGTTTCAGGCTGCAGATGATGTTTGGATCACTCAACATGTTTGACAGACATGTGACAATGATAATCAGTACATAGATTCAGAATTTATAATGTATCATTTTATTTTAACATGGTTGACAGTGATTGGATGATGCTGGACATTACTTTGAATCAGAATTAATTATGATCATTTCTGATGTAATGTCAGTAACGTCTCAAAAACATGAGTAATCAACACTCCTGGAAACATAATAAACAATTTGATGAAAAAAAATCTGACTTTCTATAGCTTGATATTATTTACAATTTCACAACTTAGTCCCACTGTCCACATATGAGGACATACATTTATAGGAAAACTATTTGCTCTAGAATTGTTTTTGCATGTTTATTAGGTGCTACTATTTACAAATCAAAAAAGGGAAATAGAAAGTGCACACAGCAGTCACGTGGGGGTCTCAGGAGGTCAAAAGGCTATTTTATATTTTTTTTAACATTTTTGATGCAAATAACACTTTCCGGGGCCTGAGTAGCTCAGCGAGTATTGACACTGACTATCACACCTGGAGTCGCGAGTTGGAATCCAGGGTGTGCTGAGTGACTCCAGCCAGGTCTCCTAAGCAACCAAATTGGCCGGTTGCTAGGGAGGGTAGAGTCACATGGGGTAACCTCCTCATGGTCACAATTAGTGGTTCTCGCTCTCAATGGGGCATGTGGTAAGTTGTGCATGGATCGCGGAGAGTAGCACGTGATAAGATGCGCGGATTGACGGTCTCAGAAGCGGAGGCAACTGAGATTTGTCCACCGCCACCTGGATTGAGGTGAGTAACCGAACCACCACGAGGACCTACTAAGTACTGGGAATTGTGCATTCCAAATTGGAAGAAAAGGGGATAAAATAATTTTTTTTTTAAAAATAACACTTTCCATACAAAAGAAAGAATGACATAATTATTCTGAGAACGTTATTTTATGGTTATAAAAATAAAACCTAAAAATAAATTTATGCTCTGTATAAGTTCTTTTTAGGTTGTCACACAAAAACCTCCCTGCAACGTTCTGGGAACGGTAGTATTATTACTAACAGTAGTAATAATAATTGTTGTATCTAAGGTATTTTGGTGCAACACATGGTTACCATGATGCATTTTTGTAAAGGATGAAAGAAAATGTGATATATAGAATGTTTCCTTGACTGAATACAGCAGTTAGAAGCAGCATCACTATTTATCATCTGTCATGTTAGGATTCACGCAATCAAAGCCACCACATCGTGAGCTGTCAAATCACCGCTCTGCACAGTGAATCCTCCTCGACCGGGATGGCAGCTGATTAACACCTACGCCCCGTGCCATCATCTTTCAGAAGGTTTTGATTTACAGAGCCAGTGACATTTCGTCAGCCCTGATAAGTCTCTTCAAATACGAGTGGGTCGGCGGCCCCACCTGCTGAGGCCTCGTCAAATAACGGGGGACGCGATAAATGTGTGCGATTAGCTGTTTAAATGGCCTTCTTGAGCGGATAACGTTCTTGACCTTTAACATCGCTCCACTTCTTCCTTCCTCAGCCATGTGTCATATCCACACAGTCACAAATGCATCAGGGTTGGCATGTACTTGGCGCACCACAGCGGGTATTAACCCGAGAGAAACGCCTGCTGTGATTGCAAACCCCTCATGTGTCATCTATTAGCACTGTGCATTTCGCTAAGGCCACTAAACTAAAAGCCAAATTGTGGGTAGTGGAGGTGGGCGGAATGACCAAAATCTTTTATCATTGCATGAGTGGTTTTATATCACAGGAACAGTTTATATCGCCACAATATAATTATTATTTTGGTTGAAAATGGTTTAGATATTAAAATATACAATGCACCCTAAACTTGTTTGCTGGTCTTGGCTGGTTTAATGGGATAGTTCACCCCAAACAATAAAAATTCTGTAATCATTTACTCACCCTCAAGTCATTCCAAACCTGTTTAACTTTGTTTCTTTACTTTTTTAGGACACAAAAGGAGATGTTTGGCAGAATGTTAGCCTAGTGTCGCATTTTTTTTTTCTTTGATATTATGAAAATAAATTGTGACTGAGGCTAACATTCTTCCAAACATCTCCTTTTATGTTCAACGAAGGGGAAAGAAAGTCATACAGATTTGGAACGACATGAGGGTGAGAAAATGATGGCAGAATTTTCATTTTTTGGGTGAACTATTTCTTTAAGCTTGTCTCCCAGTCTGACCAGCTGAAAAGTGACCAAAACATGCTCTGTATTGTCACATTACAGCATGTTTCGTTGTCTTTCTTACATGTAAATAGTATAAAGCAGTCCTGCCCACACTTAGCCACGCAAATACATCTACCACGTTTTAACAGGTGTGGTTTTTTTGTTTGTTTTATGAACAGAGTTCATTAAAACTGACTTTTTCACCTGGTCTTCATCATTTATTTTTGGTTCTTTTCAAATGTCTTATATGCATAGATTTGACTGTTTTAACCGTTCAGTATTAAACTATGAATATCCATTATAAAAATACAAAATTACTATGTTAAAACAATGCTCATCTAAACAAAGAGTGAAATATACAAACTATTTCAAGGGTTTGGGAGGAACGGCTGTATTCCATCACAGTTACAATTTAAATCACTGGTAATTAGAATACAGTTACTTTCAAAAAGTATTTTGATTACTGAAGCGATTACTTTGCATTTTATTGTCATTTGTCTCATTCATACGAGCGCTTTCACACTGTTGAGAGTGAAAAGTTGGATATGACGTCATTGAGGAGCTTAATAGAGGAGCTATATTGTGTTTCTACAGTTTAACAAAAAAACAAAAACGCTTTAGAAACGCTTTGATGAAACATTAATCCAATAAATACATGATTACATGCCTTATCAAAGTTTTTCATGCAGGTAGGGTAATTGTACAGGAAATGCTATCTAATGTAGCCTTTAACATCGTATAGAAAGCTACATATAAAATGTTTTCTGCCTCATTCTATGAACATAATCCACATACGATCAGAAAAGGATGTTGTTGTGTTTTGAAGTTTGGAGCAGCAAAAATAGTTAACCTTGTGTAAATTGTCATGTGAACATATAGCTTTATGCTAAGCTAAAATGCTGTTTCTTGCCTATTACATGCATCTGTTACCAGACACGATCATATTTTATAATGAATTCAATGCACGATGTAGCATAACTTTTTTCTCTAGTATGACCTTTGATATTAGAGCAAAGATGTACTGCAAAAAACCTATTATTAATGATAATTTAAATATTGTTTTTCTGTAAAAATAAAAAATCCTTAAAACAAGATACAATAACTTGAATAGCAAAACTGCATTAGATATTTAGGATTTTTTTTAGAGAATGTTTATATATATATATATATATATATATATAAGTGAATTTTCTTACTTTATTTACTTGTTTATAGTCAAAACAAGTGAAGAAATCTACCAGTGCTGAAGAAGTAATCCAAAATATTTAGATTACGTTACTGACCTTGAGTAATCTAACGTACATTACAAATTACATTTTACAGCATGTATTCTGTAATCTGTAGCGAAATACTTTTTAAAAGTAACCTTCGCAACCCTTACTATTTCAGTATTGTCTGAGAATGATTTTTCTCAATTTGTCAAAAGTCATTTCCACCACACCAAAAAAGTTTGCCCCTAATAACGCTTTTTTGTTTGTTTCAAGAGTTAGTGTACTTGTTAACCAAGTGGACAAAAGTGTCAGTGAAGAGCATGAAATATGAGACAAAACAAAGAAAAATCAAGGGAAACATCCAGGGGCGTTTCTAGGACTTGAGCAGGTTCGGGGCTTAGCGGGAGCGGGGGGTGGGGGGGGTTAGCAATATTATTGTGTAGCCTACATTTAAAATTACATTCGGGACTACAGTCAAAATATTTGGGGCTGAAGCCCCGGAAAAATGACCTGGTGACGCCGATGGAAACATCACTTCTGAATCAAGCTGTCATTTTGCCGAATGATGCAAAAAAGTGTGCAAATATTATTTAATTGTGTGTATGTAGAATGCATATAATGTCAGCAATGAAATTAGCCTTAGCAAGACGAAACAGTCAAACATTTTATTTAAAAAAACATTATAAATATAATTTCCATCAGCGTCATTTCCAGCACAGAATTCTATTAAACACAATACAGAATTCACCTGTGATGCATGTACCCACACTGTTGGACATTGTTAGGAGACAAATTAAATAAACTAGTGAGAGTGTGAAAATTGTTTTCACTCTTTGTAGAAGTCCACAGAGCTAAAGAAACACAATACTGTCCTGTGACACCTCAAACAAAAATGAGGCTACCTACATTGAATCTATTTAAATAAGTTTATATATATATATAAATAACAATTGGATGATATTAGTTTATTCAGTAATGTCTTTAATTAGGGTGACAATCCTTTACAAAAGTTACCTATGTTTTTACTACAGTATTATATTAGTGGTAAAACCATAGTAACCACAAAATCATCCATTGTTACAACAGTCCTGGTTACTACAATATTACTATTAGTAATAAACATGGTTCATTTTCATCAGCATTAAAAAAAAAGGATGACAACATTAATTTTCACATACATTGATACTTAATATGCATTAGAAAATACCATATTTTAGGCTACATCCACATTAATCCAGATACATTTGAAAACAGCGTGTTTGTTTTTGAAACGCTCTCCGTCCACACTGGTGTTTTCAAGCGTTTTCCATAAGTTGCTTGTCAAAAATAAACTGTACGAATCCCCTTACTGCGCATGCGAAAAATCGGCATTCTATGTACATGCTGAAACGCAATTGTCCTCGTGTTTCATCGCCAGACAGCAATTCCAAGTAAACTTTGTGTCACCTTTGAAGGAATGCATTGCGAAGTGAATAACAGGCACAATAACGCCGCTACAATGTGGTCGGCCATCTTGATTGTTTTGGATTGACATGACTGCGTCACATGACAACAAATATCTCAGATATCTCTGTGTTCCCATCCTTGGGAGAGCATTTTCAAAAATCTCCCCCTTACAAAAAAATCGAAACTAGCCACAAACTTGCCGGAAATTCGCCGCTTGTTGTTTTCACATGTAAATTAGATTTTTATTCGCCGCAAATGTTTCCCAGAAGTTTGCAGCTCTTCGCCGGTAGTGGTGAACCTCCGACAAACCTTTGGCAGCAATGGACAATTTGCCGCAAAGATCATTTGCATGTGGAAAATTATCAGTGGTGAATTTGCGGCAAGTCTGCCACGAACTCTCTATTTTCGTAAGAGAACCATTTTTTCTGTCAAAAATGCCGTCTCAGTGTGGACAGAAGGCCAAAACGTAGAGAAAAATATGCATTTTCAAACGAGAATGTATAAGTGTTATCGTGGCCTTATATAACTGAATCGAAATATAGTGACAAACAGCAGCAATTAACAAAATATTTTGCTTCAAAATACAAGACAAAGTCCCTTTGAGGCTGCACGGGGCTCAAGTGAATCAGTGAATCATTTATGTGAACTAGTTAATTTACATGAACCTGATTACAGATTCACTTACAGTAAATTATTCGTTTTTTTCAGCACTACATGAGGATGGTTTAGGCGAGTGAGTTTGTTTACTCCCTTGAACCATTGCTGCGTTCACAATACAATGTGACAATGTGACAAATGTAGTGTTTTGTGACGCTATAGCGCTACTCATTGGAAGAACTAGCTTATAATTGGAATTAAGTTAGTCTCATCTCTACTTTTAGTTAACAATTCATCAACACTGAGACTGTCACACCATCTAGCCCTTTGGGTTACCAAACATCCTTTATGCGGGATTCTGCCATGCACGGCCAAACAGGACAGTGTAGTTTCAGTCTGTAAATGTGTATGCATCACTGACCCAAGAGAAATGCCTGGTTTGATCCCCTGTGCTTCATCTACTAGCACTTAGCCATTAGCCAAATAGTAGCTAATCAGTTGTCTTTTATACAGCAAAACAGTGCAGCATTGTTTCAATCTGTGCACACCACTGACGCCCCATTCCGACTTTACTGTTTCCGTGCAGCCTTCCTGATTGGAAGTGAAAGGTTTACCCGAGGGTGCGGAAGACACTCTAAACCCAACTAGACGAGAACAGAACACTCCCAACAATCACGACACCGCCTCATGTTGAGATATATGACACTGTCTAGAGAGCTTGAGAGGGCGTTTACATTGCACGTGCCCTCATTCAATAATATTTTCCCTGTCTAAGCATTTCTCATCATCATCTGTATTATCAGTCTTGTGAGCATCAGCCCAATGCGTTTACTTCTGTCTGGCTCCAGGCTGTGCACATGTCAGCTAGATGTTTCATTTTCCCTTATTTTGCCACCCAGCCGGCTATACGATGATATCGGAGCGAGTGGGTTGCTCTTATTGATGCTGTCAACACAAATAGACCTGCAAATGACACCACTGGCTTGGCATAAAAAGTGTGGGGGCGAACACAGCAGGCAATGGGGCTAATATCAGCCCGCGAGGAGGGTAATATCACTACTCTTATAGTCTCAGCCTCAGGCAGTACGTCCACAGTCCGTTTACTGACCATCTGATACATATTGCGCACAAAAATGGCTGACTGAAATCGCCAGATCTGATAGGCTCGCTTTATGCAACTTTCGGGAGTAAAGGCTCCAGTATACGTAGTTTATACTGTTCCGAGCACACTAGCCTTTTAAAGTATACTCTTTTGATAGCAAGCCAGAATATTCCTTAATACACTAAGCGGGGTCTCAGAGCGTTAAATATATTAAAGGAATATTCTGGGTTCAATGCAAGTTGAGCTCATTCGACAGCATTTGTGGCATAATACTGATAACTGCAAATATTATTTCGACTCGTCCCTCCTTTTCTTTAAAAAAAGCACAAATCTGTGTTCTAGTGAGACACTTGCGTTGTAAGTGAATGGTGCGAATGTCATGTGTATTTTGTTGATTCATGTCCTTTTTTTTGAAAAGTTTATTTCCTGTTCCCTTGTCATGTGATTTCATGTTTTCCCTCCATGTTCATGTGCCATGTTTTCATTGGTTTATTGTTTAATTATTTTGTTAGAGTTCTGTTTGTTCATTGGTTTATGTTCCCCCATGTCTTGTATTTAAGCCCTCGTGTTTGCCATTGGCGATTGTCAAGTATTGAATGTATGTGGATGTGTTTTTGTTCCAGCCAAGCCAAGCCAAGCCAAATCAAGCCAAGCCAAGCCAAATCAAGCCAAGCAAAGCCAAGCCAAGCCAAATCAAGCCAAGCCAAGCCAAGCCAAGCCAAGCCAAGCCAAGCCAAGTCAAGCCAAGCCAAATCAAGCCAAGTCAAGCCAAGTCAAGCCAAGCCAAGCCAAGCCAAGCCAAGCCAAGCCAAGCCAAGCCAAGCCAAATCAAGCCATGTTATGTTTATGTCTAATCAAGTTTTAAGTCTAGTCAAGTTCATGTTTCACATTTATAGTTAGGGTTTTGGTTTCACTTTTGTAAATAAACTGCACTTGGGTTCTCTCATCTTCACATCATCGTCTTCGTCTTCATCATTGCCAGTGCCAGCAACGTTACAGCGAATCTGTAAATGTTAAAATATTTTTTTTCAAAAGTATAGCCACAAGACATAAACAATATGTGTGTTAAGTTAACATGATTATAGTGTGATAAAATAGCTTTTTTTTATTTTTTGTCTGTGTAAAGTTATAGCCAATTTTACAACTTCGTTGCTATGATGATGTAATGTCAACAAACCCAAAAAAGACTGTAAAAATGATGACTTAAACAACTTTACAGCTCAAATAATACACGAGTTTTAAGAGAAGTATTAATGTAAGTGCTTTTATAAAATTATAAGCTTCACATTTCTGGCTTTAAACCCTCCAAAAATTGGCCCCATTGACTTCCATTGTAAGTGTCCCACTGTAACCTCCATTTTTGTTTTTGTTTTTAAATAAAGGAGGGAGGAGTCGAAATATATTTTTGTGGTAATCAACATTATGCCACAATGCTTAACTTGTATTGAACACGGAATAGTCTTTTAAGGGTAATAGTATTATGCTTTCTCAATAACGTAAAATATTTGCAAATCCAGTGGCTAGTTCTTCCTCAAAAGCGCTCATTGTACCAATGCAGTATCTTGTAAACATGACTTTGTTTCCAGGTGGACTTCTAAATAAAAACCTACGTATCTCTAAAGGCCAAAGTATACTTTGGTTTTCTACGCACAGTCTACGGCACACAGATTTGGTCATCAGCACAGTATGCGTGGACTGTCAGCGTGAATCCTAGTTTTTTCCCACGTACAGTCGCGTCTGTGCATGCTGGTGCATGCTGGTGCATGCTGGTGCATGCGCATGCAGTTGACTGTATCTATGAGTATGCGTCAAACGCGCCTTTACAGGCTTGCAATCAAAAGAGGATACTTTAACAGGCTAGTGCGCTCGAATGTGCATGAGATGGAATGGTATTAACGATGTATACCGTAGCCTTTACTCCCGAAAGTTGAATAAAGCGACTTAAAGACAGATTGCAGATGAGCAAACAATGTAAAATAGACACCTTTCAGATGTAAACACACACATCAAATACACATCTGGGTGTTGTACGTGTGCTATCAAGGAATAGAGTATAACACAGGTGTCTTGATACATGTTTTTAACAGACAAAATAACAATCGTGGCGCTCCTGCACGAAACACCAAAAACACAGTGATACATAATGCAACATCCGTTTAGCATTTTTACATAGAAAAACAACTGAAAAACAGCATGGATGGATGCAATAACATGTTTGATGTGAACAGCCCCTTATTAACAAGACACAGTTTGTTTTCCATTTTCTAAAATATCCCGATGCTGTTTTAAGGAGTGAGAAACTGCTGCAAATTATTCAGTGAGATAGCAGTTTGAACAAATCAGGCTGAATAGCCAATCGATTCAGACATTTTTGCTAACCTGTTTGGCCAATTGACTGAAAAGAACTCGATAGAATTATTTATTTGTGAACTGGGCATCACTAGTTCTGATTCTACGCAGCAGATTGAAATGCGGGACAAACGTCAAGATCTCTGATACTGTCAGTCCAAAATGTTTGTCAACTAAGTCGAAGCTTTCACTGTATATTTTTAGAAAAGGGACTCGACTGGACTCGGGGTTAAGTCTGAGTCCACACTTGTTCAAGTTAGAGTCAAGACAGAATCAAATTGCTCTCGAGTCAATGACAAGACCAAGACCATTAAAATATGGTCCTGGTCTCGAGTACTACAACACTGCTGGACAGATATAGAGAGGGAGAGTCAAGCTGTTGTGTGTTGTGTGGAGGCCGAGGTGATAATCTAATAGAGACATTTGTTTTCCTCGGCCTCCCTTCTCTGTCCTAAGCGGACAGCTCGCAGTTTGAAACAGAAGCTCTCATCGGGAAGGCCAGAGCTGCACTGCTGCGCATATGAATAACAGTCACAGCGACAGCAAAACAAGAGTAACACACACCATCTGGCCCGTCACTGCTGTTTCAAGCACACGGGGGAGTGTGTGTGTGTGTGTGTGTGTGTGTGTGTGTGTACTTGTGTTAATATGGCTCACAACAGCTCTACACTCCCACTTCTTGTGTAAATTGACCGCAGAACTCAAGTACATCACTGTATTACATCATCTGTGTTTCTGCAGACAAATCTCCATGCACTGCATATAAAATACATATTATGGAAGGCCAAACAGGGAGAAAGAGACTTTCAGATTCTTTGGTGTTGATGCATTTCAGAGCTTTGCAGATGTTCATTTCTGAAATCCAAAAACTAGATATTGTATTACACTAACTGAAGAGCCACATGTGTCGCTTATTCTTAGTGTGTTTTAGGACTCTCAAAAATCTAAATTTTATGTGAATGAATGAAGGCACATTTCTAGTTTAAGTGAGTGGATGTTGTATGTTGGCTTCGCTATACGCTATGCCTAATTTAATTTCATTTAAACTGACTGATCTCAGTTCAGGAGACTCTGTGCTGTCAGTAAAGGGTTAAACTTTTGATGCATGGAATCATGTGATAAAACAACATGGTGCCGATCACAGCGAAGTTTGTCTTTTGGAGAAACGCTAACAAAGCTACATCTGGTAAGAAACCTAATTAAGTTTTTACACTGAAACCTGTTTGAATCAAAAGATTAGAGTCTCTAGTTTCATCCGATATGCCATTTGTATCATTTGAGCAATTTATCGTAAAATGCCATGCTGTTAAGCACAATGACCACATTCGTGGACTGTATGCTCAGTTTCAGTTAAAATATACTATATATACTGTGTATTATCACATTGAGAATTAATGGATGCATGTTGCTTTCAGAGGCTTTATATGGAGTTAGGATGAAAATAAGGTGCATTTCGAACTGTTCTGAGACCAGTGCAGACAGACAGCACACTGGAGGTTAAGTAATGCACTAAATAGGGAGCAAGGGAGTATCCTATAGCTCTCTATGCAGTTAAGTGCATTCACTCCTAAAATCTGATCAAAAGTTCAGTTTCAGGCTGCAGATGATGTTTGGATCACTCAACATGTTTGACAGACATGTGACAATGATAATCAGTACATAGATTCAGAATTTATAATGTATCATTTTATTTTAACATGGTTGACAGTGATTGGATGATGCTGGACATTACTTTGAATCAGAATTAATTATGCTAATTTCTGATGTAATGTCTGTAACATGAATAATCAACACTCCTGGAAACATCATAAACAATTTGATGAATATTTTTTGACTTTCTATAGCTTGGTATTATTATAATTGTATTTTTTTTGTGTGTGTGTGTGATTTTCTCCCCAATTTGGAATGCCCAATTCCCAATGCGCTCTATGTCCTCGTGGTGGCGTAGTGACTCAATCTGGGTGGCGGAGGATGAATCTCAGTTGCCTCTGCGTCTGAGACCATCAATCTGTGCATCTTATCATGTGGCTTGTTGAGCGCGTTACCGCGGAGACGTAGTGCGTGTGGAGGCTTCACGCTATTCTCCACGGCATCCACGCACAACTCACCACACGCCCCACCGAGAGCGAGAACCACATTATGGCGACCACGAGGAGGTTACCCCATGTGACTCTACCCTCCCTAGCAACCGGGCCAATTGGTTGCTTAGGAGACCTGGCTGGAGTCACTCAGCACACCCTGGATTCGAACTTGCGACTCCAGGTGTGGTAGTCAGCGTCTTTACTTGCTGAGCTAACCAGGCCCCCGATAGCTTGGTATTATTAACAATTTCACAACTTAGTCTCACTGTCCACATATGTGGACATCATTTTTTAAGAAAACTATTTGGTCTTAAAAAAAAAAAAAAAAAAAAAAAAATTGTTTTGCATGTTTTTTAGGAGCTAGTAGTTACAAATCAAAAAGGGGAATGGAAAATGCACACAACAAACACGCAGGGGTCTCAGGAGGTTAAATATTATTAATATTATTATGTATTTGCCACATTGAGAGCCCCATATCTCTGGGATTTCACCATATAGGGCCTTAGAAATAAAGATACAAAAAGTAAAGTTTATTCTGAGCCAGAATATAAAAGGATATTAAGATATTGTTAATCCTTCTGGAGTTATAGCCTCTTCAACTTTAAAAAAACACACTAAAAAAAGTTTCCCCCCGCATATTTGGACTCACACCATTGACATAAAATGCATCAAGGGGTGCTGGAATAAACTGATTTTAGTAATAAACCTACCTATCTCTGTGTATAAGTAAAATAATGACGCTGCCACCTTTCTAAGATCATTTTTTGACTTGTAGTTTTGCTCCCAAATTAAAGATGAAAATTGTCATTTTGACCCCCCTCTACATAATAATGGATTACTCAGTAAATATTGGTCTATGCCGTTAAATATTTTGGCTTTCATCAACATATATGTTTTTCTTTCACCAGTAAAAAAATGATCCAAAACAAAATTTTGAGCCAGGGACCTCTGGTTGAATTGACACGGGATGGATGGATCCTGCATGTATACAGTAATAATCTGAACATATAAATCATGAATATATAGTGTAAAACTAATTATATGTTGTTATAAACCTACTTATAAAAATGTTAATCCTGAATATAGCCTAGTTGTCAATCTAAATATACTGTATAATGTCATGTATCTGAATATATAAATCCTGTATATGTAAGGCTTCTTATACAAGTCCTAATTTTCAGATCTGATCAAAAATGCACTAGAAAGGTTTGTTCACAAAAACGTTCACCTTGAGAATTTCTGTCAAAACACAGATTTCATTATTATTCTTTAAAGTGGAACAGGACAGGTCTTAATGCATCGGCCACCTTGTTATACGCCCATAAATAATTCAAAGTAAGCCTCCTTTACTGCTCAAAAGATGTTGAAACAATTGTGTGAAGTGAATATCATTACAGAGGATTCTTCCACAGATAAGAGTAAGAGACATTAGTCAGTGTGACCTTTCGCAACTAACAACCTTGTTATTCCTCAAAGCCAAACATAATGAGAATTTAACCATGCTGAGGTCTCATTATTATGACCAACATCTTACTGACATTACACACATACTGCTATTGATCACGCCCCAAGAACAGGCGAACGCAGCCACTGCCGTAATGAAATGAAAAATGATGTTTTTTTCTGTGTAGATACGTTCGACCCTGCTGAGCAGCTTTTGAAATGTCTGGTCCTTTCTCATTGTCGGTTTTGCGCGGCCTTTGTGTCTTTGAATCGTTAGTCGTAGTTCTCGGTTCCTGGTCACTGGAGCGAATCTGCGAAAGCTCTTTAGTAGCTCTAGCTCTCCTAATTGCTTGCACTGGGAGCGCCGGCTTTGCTGGTGTAGTGACTCTCCGTTCGGCTCAGGGACCTCTTAACTATTCTGAGTTTCTGAAGAGTACAGGCTCCCAGACATCTGCACCAGAGAATATGGATGTTTGTTGATAAATCGTTGGATTGTCTCACACTGAGATATGAACAAGCGGATATTGAAGCTGAACCTTCTCTTTGCTGCAGATCTAAGGGCTGTTATTAAAAATGAAACGCACACAACATCCCACACGCATCCAAAACCAGTTTCCCAATCCTCTACACATGAAACACATTTGAAAGGAAAATATTTCTTAACCCTGGTCTAATAAGGACATTTCTTCAGTGTTTGTGATCTTTTCTTTAACATCACAAGGTCAATGCCGTGAAGGAGGTTCATTCATGATTAATCAATTTCACCTCGGCTTGGTAATCCTGTAAATTTCCAATCACTTTACAGATTTTAACCCAGTTATGTCTTGAATTAAAATACTGCAGTGAAACAATAGCTTTGTGTGAGGAACAGATCAAAATTCAAGTCGTTATCCGTGTTCAAACCATTTAAGTGAATTCGTTCGTTCATATAGAATAAGTTCATTTAACTGAACCGGCTATAATAAACGATTCACTTATATTTAGCGTCGAGAACGCTGATTCATTTTAGTGAGTTGATTCTTTCAGACAGTTTTCCAAAGAGACTTACAAAGGAGGAACATGATATGTAAATGAACTAGCTACAGTTCTTTCATGTAGAATAAGTTCATTTAATTGAACCGGCTATAATAAACGATTCACTTATATTTATAATTGAGAACTCCGAATCATTTTAGTGAGTTGCTTCTTTCGGACAGTTATTCAAAGAGACTTACAAAGGAGGAACATGATATGTTAATGAACCGGCTACAATTCATTCATGTAGATTAAGTTCATGTAAATGAACCGGCTATAATAAATGATTCACTTATATTTAGCGTCAAGAACTCTGATTCATTTTAGTGAGTTGATTCTTTCGGACAGTTTTCCAAAGAGACTTACAAAGGAGGAACATGATATGTAAATGAACTAGCTACAGTTCTTTCATGTAGAATAAGTTCATTTAATTGAACCGGCTATAATAAACGATTCACTTATATTTATAATTGAGAACTCCGAATCATTTTAGTGAGTTGGTTCTTTCGGACAGTTATTCAAAGAGACTTACAAAGAAGGAACATGATATGTTAATGAACTGGCTACAATTCATTCATGTACATTAAGTTCATGTAAATAATAAATAATATAATAAATGATTCACTTATATTTAGCATCTTGAACTTTAAGTTCATTTAAGTGAGATGGTTCGTTTTGACGGTTCTTGTTAACAAACTAGTTCACATAAATTTCTTGAATTTCACCAATTCACTTGAGACCCTCTGCCGCCTTAAAGGAATTTGCCTACTTTTTTTAAGTGAAATATTTAGTTAACTGCAGCTGTTATCACTATATTTCTACTCAGTTATGTAAAATAGTTTTATTGGTTTATATTCAGTGTAAATTTCAATTTTCAATGTTATGTTGTTACCCTAAATATTATGTATTTAAAAAGATTTCTTCTTTAAAGCTGATGTAACATTTCCTGTGTTAAAATACATTCTCTTATCCCAGTTTAATATGCAGAGACCACTTCAAGTAAGCCATTCATAGGTTAAGTTTCTCGAAAACTGTAAACACTGTGTCTCTGTGGCGCTATGAAAATTCCTCAGTTTGTTTTGAGTGACCCGATTAGACCCACCCCAACAACGTTACTCAACCAATGGCACTATATCTTTGACCAATGGCAGTTGGGGTGTGTATTCATTTAGTGGCACTAGTGGCGCAGAAATTACATACTTAAGCTATAAATATCATCAATGTAGTTAGCTACTTTTTGTTACTAATTGTAGTGTAGATAATTGACTTTTTTAAATAGTATCTTGACTGTAGTTTAACTACTTTAAGTTACGAATAGGCTAGCTTGAAGCTTGGGAAGATACGGTTTCAAAGTAGCTTCTCCAACACTGATTGAAATTAGTTTTATTATTATAATTATTATTATTATTATTATTTGTATGAATTGTTAGGTTCTTTAGACTACTTTTATGGTGGTTTTTGATTCCTATCATGTATCCATTTTCATTACGTGTAAAAGAGCAGATTATAGGACTTCCTGTATAACTTCTCCATTTGAGTTTAACTGGAGAAAGAACAGCCTGATCTCATGAATATTAAGTGACCTTGGCAACATTTTTGCTAAATGAAATTACGTGCTTCATTACACGTTTTGCTGCAGTTTCCTACTGAAATGTCCAGCAGGGGGCGCCAAAAGCGAGTGAAATTATATTGAAATCAGATGAGATTTTAAAGAAGTGTTCTAAAAGCAAATGAGAGGTGAGCAAAACAAACTTATTTACCCTGAACCAACACCTAAACAAATGAAAAACACTTTTTCTGAAGCAAGCACATCATTTCGTCTTGCTTCTATGACTCTTTCATCTCACGTGTCAGCTTGCGTGTTTGGCTGGGCTTAGTCCAAAGTCCAACACTCTACCAGTTGAGCTACCGTGGAAGCTAATCACATTAGAATAAGTGTGTAAATGTAGATGGGTCTGACATAAAAGTGTTGTTTTTCAAATGAAGCGTTAGAGTTACCATAACATAGCAGAGTGTGCAGTGAAACACAGAACACGTCATGTAAAAGTCAGTTTGCAAAAATGTAGTTATAGTTACGTTCATTCTATGAGACTAGGTTGATGTTGATGTGTCACAGTTGTAGATTGGCTAAAGAACAGACCTGTCAGTTACGTCTTTTGACAGTGATTGACAAGCCAGCTGATTGTGAGATTTTGGGAAAATTCCATCTCTTCTCTTGGGATCTGAGTCAGTCTTATAACTGTCAGAAGAAATGATATTATACCATTAGAACAAGACCATGCCTTTTTTTCCATCTTTAAATAAGACTAGAAAATGAAACGTTGAAACGTTGAAACATGAAGTGTTATTCGCTATTCATTCCCATTTTACTTATTTTTATATTTATGCATTTGGAAGACACTTACAGTGCATTCAAGTTACACATTTAACTCAAGTTCTAATATACCTGGAGAGAGTTATGCGTTAGTTTTCCCATTCATCTCAATGGCAGTTCTTCGGCTGGTGAATGCTGCTCTGGGATGGGAAGGCTGATTTCTTTTCAAATCTGTCGCTTTTTGCTATTATTGCCGTAACCTTGAGTGCCAGTAAAGTATAATAAAAGTAATCCATATGACTCATGCACAATATTCTAAGTCTTCTAAGCACTTTGATAGTTGTGTGTGGGGAAGTTATTATTCTCCGAAAAACTTGCTTTACAGTCGTGGTCACTTATTTTGCTATAAAAAAAAAACCTTTTATGTTTCACAGACTAAAGAAAGTCACACAGGTATTCAAAGGGTTTCATGTGGGTGGGTAAATGATGAAAAATTTAATTTCTGGGTGAACTATTCCTTAAAAAATTGCCCTATTGTGTCATGATAAAATGCATTATTCTCCATTTAGTATAATAGGTCTCTGCACCTTGCCAGTGGGATGTAAGATACAGAACGAGAGAGATAAGAGAGAGAGAAAGAGTTAGAGAGAAAGGGAAAAGATCAGTCTTCACTTTCCTCACCCCTATTGCTCATAAGCCTGAGTAAACAGTGTAAACACAGACCAAAGACAAACATTTACTCTTCATGTCATCTCACTGCTGTTCTTCGCCACAGACAAATTACTCTGTAACACCCCGTGTGAGCCCATTACCGTCAGGGGTCAACTCATATTTAGAGCTAACATTCGCCATCTCTGAAATCCGTACATGCGTCTGTCTTTGATTTCTGTGGGGTTCTGATGGAAGGAGACAGACTGAACCGCAGATAACCCCTCTCACCCGAGGACTCTGCTTTAAACAGCATAATGCAGCCCGTCGGAAAATGGCGCGTAATACATATCATAGCTCATATCTCTCATGGGCTCACGATGATAAATTATCCATTGAAGGCAGGTGATCTGTATTAAGCAAAGACTGTGTATCTCTCGCGGTAAGGGATGACCTTTGAGGAAATCTCCAGATAGTGAGAGAGAGAGACATTAGTGATACACGTGGATGTTTATAGCCGTTTAAGTGCTGTACTCGCATACTAAGTGCTGTTTAACTACACGAGACCTTAAACACGCAGCACAGGGGTCAGGTGATACCATGGTACTTTCAACAAGACTTTTGTGGTGCTAAAGTTGTCTGTTATATCGCGTCCAAACTAGAGCACTTGCATACTGCTTACTGCATACTACACAGTATATACTAAATACTGCCTATTCTTTTTTTTTTTTTTTTAAGTGTATGAAAAAATAGAATGCAACAGCGCCCACCTTTTTCCAGCCATTTTGGTTCTGGAAGTATTTTTCCCATTCATTTTTCCCATAGGGATTTCATGAAAGAGTTGTGTGCCATGAATCAAACCAACCAGCTCCGAGGTGAGTCACAACATCACAAACTTTGATTTGAAAGTATTTCAAAATCAGACGAAAAGACAAAGATACAAGACTTTGTACTTAACATCTTTAATGAGGGAATGAACTACAATCCCATGAAGCATTGAGGATGACTTAATCAAATTAAAAATATAAAATAATTCTATTTAACTATTTAAAAATATTAAGATACTTACAAATACTGTATATAAGTAGTTTGAGAGTGAAGGGAGAGCAACTCAATTGCATCATTCACAGTGCATCATGGGAGTGGGCGGAGCTGCAGAGCTGTTTTGGTGCACTTTGATCACCGCAATTCTTTGAATGGTGGATTCTTCTTTTCAGGCTCATGGGTAGTGTAGTTCTTCACCAGGAATGCAGGCTGCTGGCTTCAACAGAACTATATGCCATCGATGAACAACCTCAGAGTTCACGGTAGGTCTGTCTTTAAAGCTTTTCTGAGTTTGCCTCAGAATTGCATTGCTTTATATGCAATTATAAACATTTCAAAGAGTACTATACTGCAGTGGTTCTCAGCTGGTTTTGCATCAGGATCTATATTTTATATTGGACATCAAGTGGTGACTCAACACAGTAAATTGTTTATTGTACAATTTTTTTTTTTTTATATTAATATTACCATGAACAATAGGCAAAATAATTAACATTGCACAGGCTGAATAGGAATATAGACAATTTTGTAAATGCATAAATAACAGCAAAATATGATTTACCAGATCAGATACTGTACTAGTATTAGCCATATTACCAAGCCACAAAAACTGTCGATTTGGTCAAACAGACTTTGAAGTTAACAATGAAACATACAGTGTGAGAAGCATATTCTCCTCCCTTTTAAAAGTTGATAAGCCTATCTATTTTGCTCTCCTTCCTCTGCATGATTACATATAGTTAGTTGCTTTTTAATATTTGCATTTAGCATTTTTCCCAGCAGTCAGAATGCATTCCAAATGGGATAAATCACCCTCCGAAGGGTGAACAATCATGCTGTAACATGACTTCAAACTGAATTTCCAATAAAAATGACTTACAAAGTGAGTTCTGAATGACCCTTATTTTTGAGCCCCACATCTTTTAGCCTTTCAAAGCTCTCACAGTGGATGGTAAAGTCTTTGAAGGAAATAGGGCATAGGGATCATCACTTCTGAATGGAACGCAACCTCATTCAAAACAACAGCGGGAGGCGCTTCATTCATAGTGACTTTAACATGATTAATGTTACTAACGTTTACATGATAGTCATTAAATGCCATTATTAAAATGTGGACCATGTTGTTCGGTGGCTGGATGCTTCTTGGATGCCTGGAAATAACAGAAATTAAAGTGATTATATTTTTGAAAAAGCCACGACAAATGGACGCATGAGCTGCTTCAGTGAAGCGAGACGGCTGGATGGATATGTGCAGTACTAACAACTGTAACACACATCTATCTCTGGTAGCTGAATTAAATTTCTGTTTGAGAGCTTTAAAATATGCGCAGTAGCTTTCTAATTCCTTTGTTATTGTTTACATTCTTGAAATGGTCTACAGTAGTTTGTTGTCACATGATCTCATCACATTGCAGAACTTACACCGTTATGTTGCATTTTTATTCAAAGTTTGCATTAGCAAACTGAGCAAATAATGACTTTAAAAATGACGTTAAAAATCACAGTTGATATAACTTCCAGTTCATTCATCACACTGGAAATAGATGGTCAAGCACATTCTTTTGTGGTATACACTATTCTTTTTTTTCTCCCATTTTCTCCCCAATTTGGAATGCCCAATTCCCAATGTTCTCCCAAAGTCCTCATGGTGGCGTAGTGACTCGCCTCAATCTGGGTGGCAGAGGACGAATCTCAGTTGCCTCCACGTCTGAGACCGACAATCTGCCCATCTTATCATGTGGCTTGTTGAGCACATAGTGCGTGTGGAGGCTTCACGCGATCCACCGCGGCATCCAAGCACAACTCACCACGTGCCCCACCAAGAGCGAGAACCACATTATAGTGACCACAAGGAGGTTACCCCATGTGACTCTACCCTCCCTAGCTTAGGAGACCTGGCTGGATTCACTCAGCACGCCCTGGATTCGAACTCGTGACTCCAGGGGTGGTAGTCAGCATCTTTACTCGCTGAGCTACCCAGGCCCCCCAGTATACACTATTCTTTTGTATACTGCACATTTCAGCAAATGTTGTAGCTCATTTAGGTACACTCAAAACAAAAAATATATTTGAGCCTATTTTGTTGATTTACACATTTCAATTACACTGTAAAAAGTGAACATATACAGTACATGTTGCTTGAAAGAGATATTTCTAACTGATTTAAACTATAAAATCTCATTTTGTAGGTGTAACCTAATGTGGCTAGGTTTATGTAACCTAAAACAAGGAAATGTTGCATTAACTTTATTGAGTTACTCTGAACCAAATTACAATTTTCACTACAGCTTAATAGAGCTTGGTATGGACACATTCGACGCATGCACACATACTCCACCAGACCTATAGTGGGCAGTACAGAGTCGTGTCATCTAAAGGAGATCTGCTCTGAAGTACACACGAAGAAAAAAGTTGCGATGGAAGGCGTACTGGGATAACAACTTCACATTTTAACCATAGGAGAGAGTTTAATGGTCAACTAGCGTGTCACGACAGTAGTGATGGCAGAAACAAAGCTTTCCGAAACTTTGAGTCAATTAAACCAAGTGCTTCGGAAAATGATGTGTTGTTTCGAAGCGCTCAGCACCGCACGCTGAGGAGATCTGCTGGTCACAGGCGTGTAAATGCAATGAGAAGACTAGAGTCAAAAGCAGATACAATGACACAATGCATTGGAAATTATTTACTGCCTTGTATTTGTCAAATATTTTTCATGGTTGTCTACAATATCCTGGAATAATCAGATTTGAATATTTGGAGAATATTTAGACCTTCATATATAAGTTGGCCGTTTTATGATTACTGTTTTATAATTAATTTAAATACCAAACTATTAATTTTATTTTATATTTATATTATAAAACAAAACTTTGTTGTATAAAGAAATTGTACAAATATTTATGCTTTTTCAGATTGTGTAATAAACATTTGAAAATGAAATGGCATGGTAATAAGTTACACTTTTTTCTTTGGAACACAACTCAAGGTGATGGACAAGGAAATTAAAATGACTAAAATTCAAATCAGCAACTAGTCTGATTTTACGGATCTAATTTATTTCTGTACTAACTGGAGATCAGTTACAGCCAGCATTTAACTCTAATTCAGGGTTTCACTGTGGGATCAATGCCCCCTAGCGTAATTGCGAAACATTTTGAAACTGTTTCGAAACAGCATGATGTAATGAAGCCTCGTTTGCTGAAATCATGTGACTTGGCCAGTTTGATACATGCTCCAAAGCATTGGTTTGAAATAAATGATTAGTAAGGTGAAACATGTTTTGAAAGCATCCATCAACACACAACAATAAGAACACTTATGTAACTGGTCCTGCTTAACCCACTCAGAGCGGGATTTGAACCGGGGTCTTCGGCATGGGAGGCAGGCGTGCGTCTGATGAGGCTAAAGGCCTCTAACGTCAATTGTGGTGCACCTCTTGAGGCCAGGGGAGTGAGGTTTACACATACCACATAGCTATCACATACCATCCAGCTCCCGTTACACTTTCACATGAGGGAAAGCTCCAAAAGAGCATTGGACGCATGTGACTGCGAAAGGTCCATTTGGAAGGCGAGCACAACAGAGGGTAGAGGTAGTCACGGATAGAGATGGTTATTTAAAATATATCTTTTTGACAATGTGCCAGTAAACACTGAAAATCTTCTCCAGGCTCTCTCTCCACAATTACTATCTTTTTAGCCTGACAGAGAAAGATAATAGAGGACAGGGAATGAATACATCATATGTTTGAGCTTGTCCGCCATGTTTTTTAGTTTCACAGCGCAGCTCCCGCCTCTCTGAGATTCTCATTGGTCAACGGATGCCTACACCAGAGTGTGTTGCAGCAAAAGTTGAAATGTTCTCAACTTTTTATCGTATGACAGAGCTTCACTATCAGAAACCCCGCATTTTTTCCTGTCCTGTCAGAATCCTGTTTATAGTTTTTGTAGCTGGATTCAGACACTCAAATGTGTCTCCCTTGTGCACATTGCTTTGCTGGTTTTTCATGTCAATTCAGTCTTGAGTGAAACCTGCCCCCTCTTATGTATTGTTATCAGTTTATCAGTTACACCTGCTTTCCCTTGTTACCCTCCTTATTTGCTTCCCTATTTATTTCCCCTGTTGTGCTCTGTCCTGTGCTGGTTCGTTCCTCATGTCTTGTTTCATGGTCGGTCTGGTTTGTGATACTAGTTTGGTTCGTTTCTCAGTTTATCCCTCTTAAGGGTAATTTAATTTCTCTGCCATGTTTGGCTAAAGCCAGGTTCACACATCCTCCGCGAGCGTGGTGTGAGCAAGGCGCGAGCGGCACGTGAGCGGTGCGGTTGCGTTGGACGTTCACATTGGCCGCGTCTCTTCCGCGAGAAACAGCAGCGCCTCTGCGCAGGAAATAGTTATCTATGGGGTCCTACTCCAAATTTTTTCTTTAATAAGGTCATAATAAACTGAAGTGATTGCTGCTTCAAGGACAACAGCGGGCAGTCGCGTGCACTTCATCTTTAGCAGCACACTTGGTTGTGATTGGTTAATGTTGTGTCTAAACTGTACACCTATCATACACAGAATGGCAAAAGGTCCGGCAGTTTCTTAATTCTTTCCTTTATTAACTTATTCTATTGAGCTTACTTGCATGCAGACATATAAGTTGTAGTGTACTATAGGTTTGTTTTGAATAATTTTTATTTGCTTTTGTGTCTTTTCAATAATCTCCTGATTATTTTAGTGTTGTACTGCACCCAGAGCCGCTGAGCTCTGCATGAGCCGCGCAGCAAAAATAGGCTCACTGCCTAAACTATCTGCTCACTGCCATGTCTGGGATGCTTCTGGGATGCGTCACCTCACGACTCACGCTTGCAGTGGTAACGGTGTAATCTGTTAATATGGGTGCCGAAACTAAAACACGCCGCTCACGGAGGATGTGTGAACCCCACGTAAGACTTAGCCTTTTGTGTTAGATGCCAAGTTTTGTGTTTTATTTTCTCCCTAATAAAGGATTTTTGGTTTATATGACTGTCTGCATCTGGGTTCATGCACATATCATGACCTGTCCGTCCTTCCGAAGTGCACCATCCTCTTTGAAATCAGTGCATTCGCAGCGTTATCTGACGCAGCTTTAACTCTAGTGTGTAGGTGCCCTTAGTCCCGTTTGCAGATACCATACAAATGAATGGGGAGAGCTTGTTTTCAACCTTCCTGTTGCAGCCTACAGAAGAAAAGTGTTCAATGGGCACATTAACTTACATTAAAGTGAAAATGTGATTCGAGCTTAGAAGACATATCAGGTTATACATCAGAGTCAAAATGTGATTTGACCTTACAGGGCAAATCAAGTCATATCTACTGAAAGTTGTGCCTTAGTAAAACCTTGGTATTTCAGGTTGGTTTAATTCAGTTTTATTCAGCATCTGAAACACTGTCTTTAATGTCAACAAAACCAGTTAATTTAGATGTTACCACATGAAGTACATTACAAGTTGAACTGACAAAAAAAAAAATTCAGTGTACATTACAGGATTGCATCAAATTGATATATATTATTATTATATATTATTACATTTGCATAGCCTACTATGCACCCAGTGTGCATAGACCTACTGCAAAATAGTACAAGTATGGTAGCGTGGCACAGTGGCAGCATGCTATTCTAAACACGGCCATTCTCGTATCTCATTCATTTGATTTCAGTGGTTAGACCTAGAAGGCTCGATCCTTTTCCAATAATGCAATGCTGCTATTTAATTGCGGAATGCGCAGCAAAGTTGGGCAAGATTTTGGGTGGAGGTGATGGGGCTTTCATCAGAGAACAACTGAGGTGTGCTGATGGAAATGGTAGATGAAGCATCAGTAATACAGAGGCGTGTGCGGCCAGTGATGTGAGGAAAGATTGCTTCTTACCTGCCCAAAATTGCTTGCTCGGCTCGAATTAATCTTAATCGAATTTCTGTCTGGCGTCGTTAAAAAGCCCCAAAGTAATTCTGTCTTTCTGGGAGAGAGTTATTAATGTAAATGCATCCTTAAACGTGTGGCCACCACAGATGGAAGCGCTGATAGATCGTGGATGGTAAATCGGATCATCTCCCTCCATTACATCAGGAGAGCTCGGGTTCGAGAGAATCAAAAAGCTGCTGAAGATGCAAGCAAAGACTCATTCGCACTCCGAACTGTGCTGTCACGGCAGGACATTATTACTCTTTGATTAGATGGTGCTAAAAAAATGTTTTATTGAAGTGCTAGATTTAACACCATCTTTGCAACAATTAAAGCACATCTGGACAGATGGCAAATAGTTCTGCAGCTTAAATATTAATTAATTTCACTTGAAATAATGCTTCATTCATTAATCATGGTTTCTACACCCCAGTGTTTTCCTCTCTCGTGCTCCAGATGCAATCCATGAGCCACTGTGCTCGTATACTGTAATTTACAGCCAAGAAAACAGTCAGTTAAAGTTTATAGAATAATTAACTGTCTGTGTGTTAGACTCACAGTCATGTCATATGTGAAGAATGACTGTTCCACTCGATAACTCTGAATCAAACCTAAAAGACCTTAAAGGGATAGTTCACCCAAAAATGAAAATTCTCTCATCATTTATTCACCCTCATGCCATCCCAGGTGTGTGTGACTTTCTTTCTTCTGCAGAACACAAACGAAGATTTTTAGAAGAATATTTCAGCTCTGTAGTTCCTTTCAATGCAAGTGAATGGTGACCAGAACTTTGAAGCTCAAAAAGCACATAAAGGCTGCATAAAAGTAATCCATACGACTACTCCTTTTTCGCTATAAACCATGACATCAGAAAAGTCCTTGGCGATCATGATTTCAAGCTCGATTACACTTCCTATAGCACCATATAGTGCTCTGCGCATGCGTCAAGCACAAGGAAGTGTAATTGAGCTTGAAATCATGATCGTGCCTAGAGTCTTCAACGACTAGATGTACAGTGAAAAAATAGTTATATTTTGGTCTGTTCTCACCCAAAACCAACTGGATCGCTTCAGACGACATCGATTCAACCACTGAAGTTGTATGGATTAGTTTTATGCTTCGAAGTTTTGGTCACCATTCACTTACATTGTATGGACCCACAGAGCTGAAATATCCTTCTAAAAATCTTTATTTGCATTCTGCAGAAGAAAGAAAGTCATGCACATCTGGGATGTACGGTGGCCGTGATGTGCAAAACAGCAAATCTAAAAACACAATGGCAAATCCAAAGACAAAATAACAAGTTAGAAAACACAACAGCAATTCAGTCGAAATGGAAAGGATAGGTACCATAGCTGTCAAAATCCATGTCAGAAGTGTTTTCTCTTTCTGGAAAACAGTAACAGGAAACTTTATAACACAGAGAGTAAAAGCAGCGAGCGGGAAAAGTTAGTTTTAGGTACGATATTCATCTATGGTCTCATGGTTCATCTAGTGCGTAAGGGACCGTCTCAAAGTCCACAAACTGCGCTAAAACGTTGGTGGCGTCCAAGCGTTCATTCAATTTGCATGTTCTAACTTAAAAACAATTACGGTTCCGGTTGCTGCCAATGGATAGATTTTCCATGTATATCTAATTATATGAATACAGTATTCAATTATTTTAGAAAAAACACCACTAAAATTATTCAAGATGTAATTTTTACATTACAAAGGTTGTAGCAGGCTGCCAGTGGTGTGAATGACTAACTTATATTGTTATTGGTTTTATTATTATTATTATTTTTTAAAATTATTGAATACTGTATATGAATAATTCCACATCCTGGGAAAATCTCACCCAGAGTAAATCAGCATATCTAATAGCACCCTTCTACAACCTTTACAATATTAATATAATATCTTGGTAAAATATCAGCAGTTTTAAAATGTTTCTATAATTGAACACTGTAATTATAATTGGACATGTTGGCTTCAAATGTAGAAAGTGAGCCTTCAGAAAGTGAGCCATCATGCTGGCAGTCTTCTGCAACCTTTAGAATGAGAAAATGATTTTTTTTAATAACAGTGTTTATGTTAGAATATGCAAGTCAATTGAATGAATGCTTGGAAACTTGGACACGCTTGGTTTTAACGCAGTTTGTGGAATTTTTAGATGGTCCCTTACACACCGTAGATGAACATCATACCTAAAATTTGGTGTTGTGTTTTCTGTTTGCTCTTTTGTTTTCAGATTTGCCATTGTGTTTAATGATTTGTTGTTTTGTTTCGCACTTCACGGCCACCGTAGGGATGGCATGAGGGTGAGTAAATGATGAGAGAATTTTCATTTTTGGGTGAAATATCCCTTTAATTGCGCTAGGTAAAAAGTGCTGCATTTTGTGAATAAGGCACGATCTATAAAGGAGGTGCACACATTTTTACTATCATATGCACACGTACCAGCACGCGGAAAACCTAATTATACTTAACACTGTGTCACTATCAAAATATTTGTAGAGCCGAGGAGGGCGGGGCCGGGCTGGAATGAGACACACCCGGTCCCCAATCAGCCTGATGGGGCACGCGAGGGATAAAGGCGGCTGGGGACGACAGTTCGAGAGAGAGAGAATTGCAGGCAGCTGTACTGTGTGGTTTTGCTTGTGTTTAAGTTGTTTATTAAATTATTATTTATATTCTTAAGCCGGTTCTCGCCTCCTCCTTTCCACTGAACCCCCTTACATTGGTGCCGAAACCCAGGAAGGAGGAGGGATTCCCGTTGCAGAGTCCTCGACACTGCCGTCCATCCAGGGGAGCGCCGCTGCCGTCCGACAGGGGACGGGGGACGGAGTAGCCCGACCACCCGGACGCGGGGAACGGCCGCCATCCGCGAGGCGAGTGGGGACGGGACTCCCCGACCACCTGGAGCGAGGGAGCCGCTGCCGGGGGTGGAGGAGTGCCCTGCCGTCCCCCGGGAACGCGGAGGGGTTGAGAGAAGACCGCCGTCCGTGAGGGGAGGGGGGAAGCGACTCCCCGACCGCCTGGAGTGGTAGGGCCGCTGCCAGGGACGGAGGAGTGTCCCCACGGGACGCCGGGAATGCGGAGGGGCGTTCTGTCCGCTGGTGGTCGGAGGTCTGACTCCGGTCCGCCCGGGGAGGAGCGGCTGCAGTCCGCCTGAGAGGGTGGAGTAGTGATCGAGGACCACGCGACGGCGCATCAGAGAACAGGTGAGTTTCTTTTTCTCTCTCTCCTCTCTCTCTCTCTCTGTCGCTCTGTGTTGGCCTTTCCCTCACCATTTTGTTTTGTTGTTGTTCCCCACCTGTCTCCTCCCAGGTCGAGGAAGGCGGGGATGACCCGCCGGCAGTCGGGGCGTAAGGACCCGCCGGCAGTCCCCGGAGAGGAAGGGTGGGGGATGTACGTCATGCTGGGGGCTCCCCGGCCTGAGGCAACGCCGGGAGGAGTGTAGAGCCGAGGAGGGCATGGCCGGGCTGGAATAAGACACACCCGGTCCCCAATCAGCCTGATGGGGCGCGCGAGGGGTAAAGGCGGCCGGGGACGACAGTTCGAGAGAGAGAATTGCAGGCAGCTGTACTGTGTGGTTTTTGGTTGTGTTTAAGTTGTTTATTAAATTATTATTTATATTCTTAAGCCGGTTCTCGCCTCCTCCTTTCCACTGAACCCCCTTACAATATTGTTTTGTTTGTTCGAGCAGCCCGTCAAGCCCGACACAGCAACATTAGCTCAACCAGTAACATGAGTTTGGGGCACAATTATTTGCAATCAAAGGAATCAGTGTGAGTTTTCTGAAATCTGTTTGAGAACAGCAGTTATTTTTTTCAATTCCGTTCGTTGACAATAATGGCACAGAAATTACACTCTTCAGCTTGAAATAGTCACATTGCAGTGCTGTTTTAGCACCTGGTTGAACTGCAGTGCTTTGTGAATAAGACGCAGGCTTTTGCGCTGAGTTACCAAATGCAAATGTGGCACAAATGTTTAGTGAATTCACCCTATATCTCATCTGAATACCTTCCCTCCATTGTCCACATCCCTCCCCATTTTATTCTGTCTTCTCCCACTCTGTGATAAGCCACAGCTGCAAATGACAAACAGCAGCTTTAACCTGCAGGAAATGAGCTCTTGTGAAGCTCTTTTTCCAATTCCATGTAGCGTTTTTTTTGCTGCCGCTGTTATTAAGCCCGTTTGATGTTCACTGAGGGCGGTCTCCGCAGCAAGCGCTGAACTTGAAGGTAATTAATGTCGGGCGATTCTGCACTGCAGCTCACAGTCCGGCAGCAATGAGGGATAAACAGCAGCGGAATTAAAGATGCATTTTCTCTGCTGCCCGGTGCCCTGCAACCCGCCTCTCTCTAGACCGTGCATCTCGACACTTCCCATGAGCCTCGTTTGAAATTCTGCTGCAGTCATCGACGTGCTGCACGCTCCGCTCAGAAACCTTGACTGTGACCAGAGCAACTCCATATGCTGCAATGTACAGTTCATCAAAAACATAAACTATGAATTATTCAAAACCTACATACAAGTCTCTGTGGCATGTGCATGCACTCGTATGAGTGTGTGAATGCATGTCTGAATGTGCAATGCGTGTTGAGTGTGTGTGTACTGTATATGATCTGCAAGGCCAGTGTGAAAATGTAAATTATAAAGTAAGATCTTACAGTTTAGATTCAGTCTCATAATGCTGAAAACATGACCCTGAAGGCAGCAACTTCATCAACACTAGATTTTTAGGCCTACTTTCTCATACACTTGATTACAAATTTTTCCATTTTGAGGCCAACTGACCTTGTGACCTCTTGAGGCTGTACTGTGGTGGTACTATGGTACAGTCAGTAAAGGTATCACATGGTAATTCCATGGTACTCTGATATATGTATATCAGGGTAATGAATGACTGCAATATCCATATACCATTTACATGGTACTCTAAGGTATTTCAAACAGCATCATGGTAGTACCATGGTACATGTCCAAAAAACCACATTAATACCATGGTGCCATGTACAAATGTTTTTTTTTTTTTTTGTTTTTTTTGCACTGCAAGTATTTGTACTGTTTTTTGTAAGTATGGTATTACCATGGTAGATGTCCAAAAACGTAGTATAACAATAGCACATGTCCTACACATGGAGTTACCATGGTATGTGCCCAAAAGTAATGGTACTACCATAGTACATGTCCAAAAAAACACAGTATTTCTATGGCACATGTCCAGAAATATGTTAATGCCACCGCACTTGTCCAAAAACATGGTATTACTACATACATGTCCAAATACATGGTATTGCCATTGTATTTGTCTAAAACACAGTATAACCATGGTAAATATCCCCCAAAAAACATGGTATTACTGTGGTACATGTCCAAAAACATGGTACTGCCATCGTCCTTTTCCAAAAACATAGTATTACCATGGTATATGTCCAAAAAACATGCTATTTCTATGGCACATGTCCAAAAACATGGTAATGCCATTGTACTTGTCCAAAAACATAGTATTACCAAGGTATGTGTCCAAAAATAATGGTATTACCATAATACATGTCCAAAAAACATAGTATTTCTATGGCACATGTCCAAAAACATGTTAATGCCACCGTACTTGTCCAAAAACATGGTATTATCATAGTACAAGCCCAAAAAACATGGTATTTCTATGGCAATTGTCCAAAAACACATTAATGCCACCGTACTTGTCCAAAAACATGGTATTACTATGGTAAATGTCCAAAAAAACATGTTATTTCAATGGTACATGTTACTGCCATCGTTCATGTCCAAATAATATAGTAACACATGGTGCCATGTCCAGAAACCATGGTATTATATGGTACAGGTAAATATCCAAACATTGTATTACCACAGATTATGTCCACACACACACACACACACACACACACACACACACACACACACACACCTAAGGTAAATCCTTAATGTTACCATTGCACTTTTTGATACTTTTCTGAAAAGTAGAAAAAGTTTGATTTTGTATATAATTTTACTTTATCACTTTTTAACTTACAGTAAACTTACCTTATTATCTTCAAAAGTTCATAAGTTTGTAGAAAAAAGTCTGAAGTCGTAGTAAAAATGCTTTAATTAAGAGCAAATTGTTCAGTCTGCGGCCGCAAGGTGGACAATTCATCTTCTTATTTATCTCTTGAGGAAGTATAAAGTTATTTTTAGCACAAAGATTATGAAAACCTGAAAAAAAGTCATGAGACCTCTACTGCTCCCAGAGAGCAAAACGAGAGATTAGCATCTCTTCAGTTCAGTGGTAATACAGTGGAGACGCAAACCTTTGAGAAGAAGTTCATAATGCAGTTTAAATGCACTGCAGGTGCTAACAAAAGCTTCTGAGGGATTTTTCTCTTTGTGCTAGACTCTGGAGAAGAACTAATTGTCGCATTACTTGAAAGACTGCAGAGAACGGTGATTAAGACTGTAGAGAGACTTCTCCACGGCGTTCCGGTCTAAATATGGGGCTCATCCACCCCCATCAGCTTCATACACATGGCAAATTGCAGACCAGCTGTATCCAAACAAAGAGTCTGAACAGAAATAGTGCAACAAGAAAAGATAACATTCAATTAGAGAGGGGAAACAATCGGCTTCTGAGACGACTCACAAAGATGCTCGAGACAATGGAGGATGAAAGACGAAAAGAAACGAAAAGCATAAGAATTGGAAGGATTTTTTGGCCCAACAGTTTAGTCCCATATGGAGAAGTTAAACATGAAACTTCGAGATAGTAGATGTATGTTCAGCCACATTTATATTATACCTACTGTAATATTCATACTATGACAGTGGTCTATTTCATGGTATGAAATGTGAAAAATCATACTCACAAGAAATAGATAACATTTACATATTGGTATTGTATGACAAATTTCCATCAAACTGGATTAAAGTAATCATTAATTGATTTTTATATTATGAATTCAGACTAAATGTATAGATTTCATTCAAATCAATGAGGAGAATGAGCTTTAAAATGTATTTTTCTTCCGCCATTAAAGTCTATGACAGCCCATAGAACCGTAGATAGGAAAGTTATTAAATTTGGCATACTGATAAAAGACACACTCAACGATAACTGACCCAAATTTGGGGTCTCTAACTCAAAACCTCTAGCACCAACAACTGCTCAAAATTTCACTTATGCTTATCATTATAACTTTTGAACCTTAAGGCCTAGAGTCAGTCTGCACAAAAATTGTAGTGTATCATCTAGAGACACTGGGAACAAAAAGTTATCAAAAGCTTTTTGATTGACCAAACAGTTTTTCGAATAGCGCTTTAACGAATTCGACGGCGAACACGCTAAAATGGACGTGAGGCTGAATCTCCGTAACGCTTTGGCATATTGACACGAAAATTGGTATATGTCATAGCCATCATGACTTGAGGGAATCTGCCATGTTTCGGCATAGTGCCACCTAGTGGTAAGGAGATATGAAAAATGGCTATTTTTGCTTATAACTTCTGAACAGTTTGGCCTAAAATTACGAGGGGCATAACGAGTTGAATAATAGCCAATTTTCCTATGTCAGCCATTTTGAAATTAGTCGTAAAATGCTGTATTTTACAAACGCATTGGCATATCATTATAAAAATCTGTATGCATTATAGGCACTATGCCCTAATGGTACCTATAAAGTTTTGGGCCAGTGGTCAAAACGAAATTTTTAAAAATGCTTATGATGTTTTATTATTTTGGCCTGTCATCCTGTCACTGCTCTCTTTAGATTTCATCATGCCGAATGCGCTGATACCAAATTTTCCATGGTTGGCCATACTTCCTGTCCACCATTTTTTATTTATTTATTGAAAACCTACTTTTTCAAACTCCTCCTAGGCCATGAGTCCAATTTGCATGAAATTTGTCATATATCGTCTAGGGAGACTCACGACAAAACATTATCAAAAGCTTTTCGATTGACAAAACGGTTATCGAATAGCGCACCAACAAATTTCATGGCAAGTCGCCAAAAAGCATCTGAGGCAAATGCATAAATATTTAAAAAAAACAAAAAATTGTTGTGCATATGTGGTTGTACGGTCCCTAAAAATGTTTATTGCTCAGAGGTTTCTCTTTCATAACTCATGAGACTTAATGGGGTTCCCTATTATGTTTAGTTTAAACATCAACTTTGTCTCAGCTGTTTCTCCTAAAATTTTTAAGGAGGAATAAAAACAGAAGTAAATGACACAATCGATGATGTCTGAAAACCATGGTGACTATTGTCTCTGCAAATGTGAGCACAATTTGAGACACTGTTGAGATCTCTTGTGTTACTAGAGACACATGTGAGATTACTGGAGTCTTTTTCTCAGGAGAAGAAGCAGGAGACGACTCCATTTGCTCTCCATGTAACCTGTAATTAAGATATTAAAGAGATCTCACATGCAGTTTTCTTTTTCCATGTCTACCAGTATTGACTAAATGAACTCTGCTCTTCACTTGTGTCATTGTTTATCGTGGTTGTCAGGACTGATGTGCACATGTAAATTGAAGGGTGTGCTTTTTGAAGAGGAACACTGATGTTAAACTCTATCAGCTCTTGCGGATGTTCTTGTCTTACACGCACTGATAGCTTCGGTCGAGGACGGCAGTGAGATACATCAGCAGCCATGGCGAAACGCTTTCACGTCACAGTGCAAACACTGATAATGAAATAATGGAGTGTCTCCTGTGCGCAAAATGCTTTTTTCCCCTTTTTGTGGAAAAAGCTTTGTTTCCCCCCTTTAACCTTCTATTAAGACAAGAATATGGGGTGGAAAACAGCATTAAGTTTTAGTGTGTGATTGTGTTATCTGATTATAGTGCTCTCCTCCTCCGCATATCGATTAGTCTGTCTGTACACATGCCATATCCATTCCCAATTACAGTAAGACCCCTGGGTCCTATACGGTTTCTACCTTATAGGCTGATATAGAATTGCAGTTTGTGATGCTTCAGCATCCTAGTCGAGTCAAATGAGGGTAAAGAGGAAGAATAACAACGGTCTATAACAACGAACAAAACACTTTGTGTGTGTGTTGAACAACTCTCCTCAAGGCAACAAGACAGCAAAAATTAAGAAGATTAAATATGTATATGTATATATATATAAACAAAAAGATTTTCCAGGGACACGTTAATTAATCTGAATATTATGATAAGACAGTATTATCTTGAAAATGTGTTGGGTATCTGAGCATATTTTATCTTCTTATTCTGTTCCAAAACCGTGTAAGCTACCTACCTAGACAGCATTTTTAGGTATCAACGGTGCACTCAAAGAGGTCTACAATACATGGAGAATGAGACCCATTAGCAGTCTTCTTCATCTTAATGGCAGTTGTGTGGCATGCCGAAGTGCTATATATTAAGATTGATCTTGTGTTGTATTCAGTCACTTATAAGGTTCCTTTTCAGTTAGAATGCTGCCTTAGAAGTTAGCTGCATATGTAGATAGATGACAGTAAGGTAGCTCACTAGGTTTTGGGATAGAGCTTATACCTGATGTTATGTTGAGGCTGATTGGAGCTTGTCTTCTCCATTGGGTTAAAGGAGGAACCTGCAGAGTAAAACACCATCGAGAGTTTGTCCTACTTCAGACTTCACCTCACAAATTATTCAGCTGCACTGCTCGGTGAATTCACATATCAGTGTCAGAGAGAGTTCATGATCTGCACACGGTTCTGAGCAGGTGGATCATGGCATGTACAGTATTCTATACTGAAATATTAAGATGTCATATTCAATTGCCTTTGTCTGTGTAACAAAAAAGCTTGTAAAAAAAGTAGCATACTTTGTCTTTTTCTGAACAAGTACCATGGTAATTTCATGTCTTTTGGACAATTACTATAGGAATATCATGTCTTTTGGATGTGTACCATGGTAAAACCATGCTTTTTGGACAAGTACCATTGCAATACCATATTGTTTGTACAAGTACCATGGAAATACCATATTTTTTGTACAATACCATAGAAATACCATATTTTTTGGACAAGTACCATAGAAATACCATATTTTTTGGATAAGTACCATGTAAATACAGTTACTTTTGTATATGTACCATGGTAAAACCATGCTCTTTGGACAAGTACAATTGCAATACCATATTTTTTGGATAAGTACCATGGAAAACCATGCTTTTTGGTCAAGTTCCATGGTAATAAAACAAATTTTGGACAAGTACCATTGCAACACCATATTTTTTGGACAAGTACCATGGAAATACCATGCTTTTGGACAAGTACCATGGAAATACCATGCTTTTTGGTCAAGTTCCATGGTAATAACACATTTTTTGGACAAGTGCCATGGAAATACCAAGTTTTTTGGACAAATACCAGGGAAATACCATTACTTTTGGATAAGTACCATGGAATACCATGTTTTTTGGACAAATACCATGGAAATACCATATTGTTTGTACAAGTGCCATGGAAATACCATATTTTTTGGACAAGTACCATAGAAATACCATATGTTTTGGACAAGTACCATAGAAATACCATATTTTTTGGACAAGTACCATAGAAATACCATATTTTTTGGACAAGTACCATGTAAATACCGTTACTTTTGTATATGTACCATGGTAAAACCATGCTCTTTGGACAAGTGCAATTGCAATACCATATTTTTTGGATAAGTACCATGGAAATACCATGCTTTTGGACAAGTACCATGGAAATACCATGCTTTTTGGTCAAGTTCCATGGTAATAACAAATTTTTTGGACAAGTGCCATGGAAATACCAAGTTTTTTGGACAAATACCAGGGAAATACCATTACTTTTGGATAAGTACCATGGAATACCATGTTTTTTGGACAAATACCATGGAAATACCATATTGTTTGTACAAGTACCATGGAAATACCATATTTTTTGGACAAGTACCAAAGAAATACCATATTTTTTGGACAAGTACCATGTAAATACCGTTACTTTTGTATATGTACCATGGTAAAACCATGCTCTTTGGACAAGTGCAATTGCAATACCATATTTTTTGGATAAGTACCATGGAAATACCATGCTTTTGGACAAGTACCATGGAAATACCATGCTTTTTGGTCAAGTTCCATGGTAATAACAAATTTTTTGGACAAGTGCCATGGAAATACCAAGTTTTTTGGACAAATACCAGGGAAATACCATTACTTTTGGATAAGTACCATGGAATACCATGTTTTTTGGACAAATACCATGGAAATACCATATTGTTTGTACAAGTACCATGGAAATACCATATTTTTTGGACAAGTACCAAAGAAATACCATATTTTTTGGACAAGTACCATGTAAATACCGTTACTTTTGTATATGTACCATGGTAAAACCATGCTCTTTAGACAAGTACAATTGCAATACCATATTTTTTGGATAAGTACCATGGAAATACCATGCTTTTGGACAAGTACCATGGAAATACCATGCTTTTTGGTCAAGTTCCATGGTAATAACAAATTTTTTGGACAAGTGCCATGGATATACCAAGTTTTTTGGACAAATACCAGGGAAATATCATTACTTTTGGATAAGTACCATGGAATACCATGTTTTTGGATAAGTACCATGGAAAACCATGCTTTTTAGTCAAGTTCCATGGTAATAAATTTTTTTTTGGACAAGTACCATTGCAACACCATATTTTTTTGGACAAGTACCATGGAAATACCATGCTTTTGGACAAGTACCATGGAAATACCATGCTTTTTGGTCAAGTTCCATGGTAATAACAAATTTTTTGGACAAGTGCCATGGAAATATCAAGTTTTTTGGACAAATACCATGGAAATACCTTTACTTTTGGATATGTACCATGGTAATACCAAGGTTTTTTTATGTGGTAAAACCATGCTTTTTAGACAAGTGCCACTGCAACACCATATTTTTTGGACAAGTACCATGGAAATACCATGCTTTTTGGACAAGTTTCATGGTAATAACACATTTTTTGGACAAGTGCCATGGAAATACAATTTCCTTTGGATACGTACCTTGGTAAAATTATACTTTTTGGACAAGTACATTGGTAATACCATGATTTTTGGACAATACCATGCAAATTCCATATATTTTGTATATGTACCATGGTAAAACCATACTTTTTGGACAATTATCATGGAAATACCATGTCTTTTGGACACGTACCAGGGTACTACCTTGCTTTTTGGTTATGTACCATGGAATATACTATGTTTTTTGGAGAAGTCCCATGGAAATACCATGTTTTGGGACACGTACCATGGAAATACCATGTTTTTGGATATGTTCCATGGTAATACTATGCTTGTTGGACATGTATCATAGTACTGTAATACTATGTGTTTTGGAGGTGTTTATTTGGGATGTGTTCATGTCAATACAATGTTGTTTTGGACATGTACCATGGTATCCTTTGAAGTGCCTTCGAGTGCCATGAAAAAACCATGGTACATGAACATGGTAATCATTTGGTACCATGGCATCAAAGAATCACAGTGTAAGCATCTGATACCATCACTGCACGGCTTAGTTTTTGTAAGGGAGATTTCTTGGTTTTGTCCGTTTGACAATATTAATGTGAGACACTCGTGAATTCATCTGTTATACAGTATCGGCATTAAGTGTGTGTGCTGTATATTTGTATCAGCGTGAGCTTGAAAATACTTGACAGTTTGACAATTAGCTGTTGTTATGTTCCTCTTCTAATATACGCTTTTAGGAACAGCACTTTCTCTTTTCCCCAGATCAACCTGGCATCTCTCCAAATTATACCGTTGAAACTCGTGTAAACTGTGTTGAAGAGGATTTGTAGTTGGACAGGTGTGTGTCGCAGAAGTTTCTTTTCATTTCCTTTCAACAACTGCCAGCTTAAAGAGTGTCTGATCCATCATGCCAGCAGTTTGCTCATCTAATTGCTCATTGTGCGGACGGACGGAGCTCAGCTCTCAGATTCACACAGATAATTCTCTCTTTTCCTGTATTCATTGAGAGAACACGAGCAACTAAACACAGGCAAATTTGTAGGTTGTGTGAGTTCAAGTCTCCCAGCAGCTGCTCCACAACATTGTTTGAATAATTCAAAGCACAGCTACATGCCCCCAATACAGAGGCTATGAACATGCGCTGTCTCAGGGTGTGTCGCATAAATCTAACGAACAACGATTTGGTTATGCGTATAGAGTTCAGTGTAGACATGTGATTTGCTTCAGAAAGGCCATAAGCAAATAAACACAATACATGAGTTATTTGTAAAGCAGAATGTGAAAAATCTTGGTTGAACTCATGTTATGTTGGTGAATGGTGTAAAAAATAATTACTGTAATTCATGTGAGGCCAGAGGAAAAGTGTATTGCTCAGAGGTTGCTCTTTAATAGCTCAGGAAACTTCTCAGTTATGTTTCACTGAAGCATCAACATTGTCTCAGATGTTTTTCTTAAAATTCCTTAGGAGAGATAGCAAATTAGATTGCTGACAAATAGTTAGAGATTAGAGCTATATAATGATAATGTTACTAAACTACATATTGTTAATGTTACGTAATTGTTAACATGAACTAGCAATGAACAATACTTTTACAGCATTTATTAATCTGGGTTCTTTTGAATTTCTAGACTAATACATTTTTATATTAAAAGTTGTATACAGTGGCATTAGTTAATTCAATATGAACTGACATGAACAAACAGTGAACAATAGTATTCTGATAAATTAACATTGACCAAGAGTAATAAATGCTCTAAAAAAAATATTGTACATTGTTAGTTCATGATACCTAACACATTAACAATTGTTAATGAATAAAAGTTTAATGCAAAGTGTTACCATAACATCAGTGTAGATAAAGTAGCGTAGCATATTTTTTAATCTCTCATTTTTAACTCGTAATAATTTGTATGAAATGGTGAAATCGTAAGTTATAGTAAGACTTGGCGAAATCGTAAGATATCGGACAACTTGGCTCGTACAAAAAGTAAAACTTTTTTTCCAACAGAGTCTCATGACAATTCATAATCATTCGTAAAATATGGCGATATTATAAGTTATTGTACGATTTGGCTTATATGAAAAGGTACAACTTTTATTCCAACACAGTCTCATGACAATACATAATAATTCATTAAAAAAGGGGAATATTGTAAGATATTGTACAACTTGGCTTGTACGAAAAAGTACAACTTTTATAGTTTGTACAGTATAAAAATAATTATGTCTATGGAGAGTCCTCATAATGATAGTTGAATCAACATGTGTGTGTGTGTGTCTGTGTGTATGTTTGTGTATGTTTGTGTGTGTGTGTGTGTGTGTGTGTGAATGTGTGTGTGTGTGTGAGTGTGTGTGAGTGTGTGCGTGTGTGTGTGTGTGTGAGTACGTGTGTGCGTGTGTGTGAGTGTGCGTGAGTGTGTGTGTGTGTGTGTGTGTGTGTGTGTATATGTTTGTGTATGTTTGTGTGTGTGTGTGTGAATGTGTGTGTGTGAGTGTGTGTGTGTGTGAGTGTGTGTGTGTGTGTGTGAATGTGTGTGTGTGTGTGCGTGTGAGTGTGTGTGTGTGTGAGTGTGAATGTGAGTGTGTGTGTGTGTGTGTGTGTGTGTGTGTGTGTGAGTGTGTGTGTGTGTGAACATTTCTAGTGTCCCCATAATTCAAATCACTTAAAAAACATACTAAACGATGTTTTATTGAAAATGTAAAAATGCAGAAAGTTTTTTGTGAGGGTTAGGTTTAGGGGTAGGGTTAGGGTTAGGGGATAGAATCTATAGTTTGTACAGAATAAAAATCATTATGTCTATGGAGAGTCCTCATAATGATAGCTGCACCAACATGTGTGTGTGTGTGTGTGTGTGTGTGTGTGCACTGTTTATTCCCTGGTATTAAGATGCATTAAGAAGCATTTTTACAGGCACCATCATCATTTACACCTGGTATTGTGTGTGTCTTTTGTGTTTGGATTTTGAGTAGATAGTCTCTGATTTCATGACTGCATACCTCAATCATTACTTCAGTGTTTTAATGCATGATAATAAAGCTCAAAAATGCATAACAAAAAAAAAAAAAAAGCAGTGCATCCTTTCAGTCAATTATATTTGCAGTAGAGCAGAACTGTCAGTTATTTTAGTGGAGTAACTGTATTAACGGAGCTTCAGAGATGTGCTTCTGATCTGTGACACTTTATGTTGATATCAGGGACACTGAAAACGTTCTGTCAAATCGTGCAGGTATTCTGGTTTCACAACACTCAAGCATGATGAGTCAAATATGTATCATATAAGCCTATCTCCTGTCATGTATATGCCATTATAAAAGATGCTACAACCCTGAATAATCTCTAGTGCTTATAAAATGAAAATAAGTATGACAGATAAAAATAGATCATGACGGAAATTTTTAAAACTCTGTTTGTCGGGGCCTGGGTAGCTCAGCGAGTAAAGACGCAGACTACCACACCTGGAGTTGCAAGTTTGAATCCAGGGTGTGCTGAGTGACTCCAGCCAGGCTTCCTAAGCAACCAATTGGCCTGGTTGCTAGGGAGGGTAGAGTCACATGGGGTAACCTCCTCGTGGTCACTATAATGTGGTTCTCGCTCTCGGTGGGGTGTGTGGTAAGTTGTGCGTGGATGCTGCGGAGAATAGCGTGAAGCCTCCACATGCGCTATGTCTCCAGGGTAATGCGCTCAACAAGCCATGTGATAAGATGCACGGATTGACGGTCTCAGACGCGGAGGCAACTGAGATTCGTCCTCCGCCACCCGGATTGAGGTGCGTCACTACACCACCACGAGGACTTAGAGTGCATTGGGAATTGGGCATTCCAAATTGGGGAGAAAAAACAACTCTGTTCATCAGAGTGACGGATAAAGCTTTTTCTGGCACAACCTCTGAACATGATGCCATGCACAAACATCCCTAATAATTTAATCTCAGCACAAAACACCACTAAAACTTTCACATCCACATTAAATAGGTTCAAATAACCGTGAAGGCAAACCAGATATAGGCAAATCGTCAATTCTGTGCATATTATCTGACTAACTCTCATAAACATCATAACAAAACTACAATAACTGCTCAATATTGAGAGTCTGTTTGTTTTTATCAATCTAATGCAAACCAATGCATCAACAACACTTCAAAGCAATGATGAGTGGTAGGCTGTAACTAATCCAACCAGAAACATATTAGAATAAAATTAGCTTTTAAAACTTACCAATCAAGTCTGCACTAAAGAGCGGTTATTTCCGATGCTCATGTCAGCAGCTTGATATAAATACAATCAAAGCTTTTGATTGTCTAAGGGACGAAAGCAACTCAGGCTATCGTTGAGCGCTCAATGACGTTCTCCAGATCTACGTTCATTAACACTGAACTCACCTCATTCCAGACCGCCATGTTTTCTTTCTTCCGTGATTTTTCTCTTAAAATCATGTTTAGGTTTAGAGTTTGGGTACAGCTTTACACTTTATGGTTATGGTTAGGTTTAGCTTTGGGGTTGGGGTAAGGGGTTAAACCAGTGATGGAGAATTGAGTCGCACTTAATGTCGCAAAAAAATTACTCGCGACTCGACTCAGACTCGTAAACACTGACTAGAGGCTTGACTTGGACTCGAAATCAGAGACTCGTGAAAAACACAAGTCATAAGCATGTTTAAATGCATATTTTTATTTTTTTTAAAACATACGTATAGCATAAAAAATGACCGGGATGGAGTGAAGATGTGCTGCTCACTCTCCCTATAAGAGCTAGTCGAACTCATTCCCACACGTCGTTTTTTTCTTGAGGTCTCAGTGAATCATAGTAGGTATGGCTGATTCAAAAGAACCGACACAAAGGAACGATTCGTTCATTACTTGGATTTTTCGCTTCGACCCGATGGTATCATCTAAACCGCCCTTTATCGTAACCTTTGGATGTAAAAACCTTCAATATAATGGCAAGCTGTATGTAAAACATGTGAGATGAACATCAAAGACACTAGCACAACTACCCTGAACGTCATTAGACATTTGAAAACTCACCAAGAAAGGTCAGTCAGGCTGTCATACTGTGAAAACACCTTGTTTTGTTGAAAAGTGCTTGAAATTAAAACGGACCATTTCTTCCATGTAATGTGTGTCCATCAAAGATGAGATCCCACTCCACTTTCATTGAAAAATTTGGCTTTTAATATCCTTTCTCTTGTTTGTAGTCAGATAAAAAAGTTAAAAGAAATATTAATTTTAAATCGCACATACAGGTGCATCTCAATAAATTAGAATGTCGTGGAAAAGTTCATTTATTTCAGTAATTCAACTCAAATTGTGAAACTCGTGTATTAAATAAATTCAGTGCACACAGACTGAAGTAGTTTAAGTCTTTGGTTCTTTTAATTGTGATGATTTTGGCTCACATTTAACAAAAACCCACCAATTCACTATCTCAAAAAATTAGAATACATCATAAGACCAATAAAAAAAACATTTTTAGTGAATTGTTGGCCTTCTGGAAAGTATGTTCATTTACTGTATATGTACTCAATACTTGGTAGGGGCTCCTTTTGCTTTAATTACTGCCTCAATTTGGCGTGGCATGGAGGTGATCAGTTTGTGGCACTGCTGAGGTGGTATGGAAGCCCAGGTTTCTTTGACAGTGGCCTTCAGCTCATCTGCATTTTTTGGTCTCTTGTTTCTCATTTTCCTCTTGACAATACCCCATAGATTCTCTATGGGGTTCAGGTCTGGTGAGTTTGCTGGCCAGTCAAGCACACCAACACCATGGTCATTTAACCAACTTTTGGTGCTTTTGGCAGTGTGGGCAGGTGCTAAATCCTGCTGGAAAATGAAATCAGCATCTTTAAAAAGCTGGTCAGCAGAAGGAGCATGAAGTGCTCCAAAATGTCTTGGTAAACGGGTGCAGTGACTTTGGTTTTCAAAAAACACAATGGACCAACACCAGCAGATGACATTGCACCCCAAATCATCACAGACTGTGGAAACTTAACACTGGACTTCAAGCAACTTGGGCTATGAGCTTCTCCACCCTTCCTCCAGATTCTAGGACCTTGGTTTCCAAATGAAATACAAAACTTGCTCTCATCTGAAAAGAGGACTTTGGACCACTGGGCAACAGTCCAGTTCTTCTTCTCCTTAGCCCAGTTAAGACGCCTTTGACATTGTCTGTGGTTCAGGAGTGGCTTAACAAGAGGAATACGACAACTGTAGCCAAATTCCTTGACACGTCTGTGTGTGGTGGCTCTTGATGCCTTGACCCCAGCCTCAGTCCATTCCTTGTGAAGTTCACCCAAATTCTTGAATCGATTTTGCTTGACAATCGTAAGGCTGCGGTTCTCTCAGTTGGTTGTGCATCTTTTTTTTCCACACTTTTTCCTTCTACTCAACTTTCTGTTAACATGCTTGGATACAACACTCTGTGAACAGCCAGCTTCTTTGGCAATGGATGTTTGTGGCTTACCCTCCTTGTGAAGGGTGTCAATGATTGTCTTCTTGACAACTGTCAGATCAGCAGTCTTGATTGTGTAGCCTAGTGAACCAAACTGAGAGACCATTTTGAAGGCTCAGGAAACCTTTGCAGGTGTTTTGAGTTGATTAGCTGATCGGCATGTCACCATATTCTAATTTTTTGAGATAGTGAATTGGTGGGTTTTTGTTAAATGTGAGCCAAAATCATCACAATTAAAAGAACCAAAGACTTAAACTACTTCAGTCTGTGTGCATTGAATTTATTTAATACACGAGTTTCACAATTTGAGTTGAATTACTGAAATAAATGAACTTTTCCACGACATTCTAATTTATTGAGATGCACCTGTATATATTAGCACGAAAGCGCTCTCTTGTAACACCGTGTGAGTCTGAGATGCACACTGAACTCTTAAAGGGACAGTACCATTTTTAGCGCTTGTTACACAAATGAATGTAAACTCAGTAAATTGTACACATTATTTTAAACATTAACAGCTCATATCATTATATATACAATTTCATGATATTGATAGATATAACTGATAGAATGTTATATGTTTTAAAAATAAATGTGATAATCATAATTTTGGCAAATAAATCAAACATACACTTTCACACAGTTTTTCAGGACAGGTTCTGTTCAGTTCTATTCCTTATTCCGCACCTGATCAGCCTGAATGTGGCCCACTATTTTTGGAGGCTCATTTGTTTGTGATCTTTTCTTAGAGAGCAAGGTATATGAAAAAAATTTTATTATTTAAACTTTAAGCATTATTTTGAAGAAAAATTATAATTTGCATTTTGTCCAAACATTTTCTGTCACACTGTGTCATTTAAATGTTATTATTTCAAATCGAGATTATATCGAATTGTGAACCTCATATCAAATATCGAACCGTATCGTGAGAACCAGTGGCGTAACTTGGATCTTACAGGCCCCAGTGCACAGAGCCTGTCGGGCCGCAGTCATTTTTATGGTTCCATTTGGTCGACTGTCACGGGCCCCCTCTCATCCCGGGGCCCTAGGGTGGCTGCCCACCCTGCCCTCCCTGTAGTTACGCCCCTGGTGAGAACCATATCGTCCCATCCCTACTTCTAAAGTATATAGGATTTAAAAAATGTTTCATATGTTAAATGGTAAAAGTCTTTAACACAGTCATTGTTCACAGTCCGCAGGTTCACTGAATTCACCAGAGCAAATGTAGCCATGAAATACTTTATGTACTTTATTAGACAAGTTTGAATAAATGAACAAGGCAATCCCTAGAAGTAATCAGTTCTGATTACAGAACACCTCATCTTTCTTGCAAATGCATACTGTCACGCAGCTGATTAACAATGGCTGCATTGCAAAATGCATTTTTTTCCCTGGTATGTTCAATTATTCTTGCAGACACATTGTTATCTGATTGTCGCTGATGGCGCCCGCACGCGCTTTGATCATGTTCACTGCTTTAAATCGCTCGAGCAATGCCACTAACTGGATATCTTTCTAAAGACAACAAAAGATCCATCTGTAGCACTTTCCTTCTGTAGCCACAAACCATTTTCTACATTTTCCACCGTTCTGAAACTGCTTCCTTTCTGGCATATCAGGGTTTTTGATGTTTTCTGTGGCCCAGGGCATCACAGAAGAACTTAGAATGACAACTTTTATTCACTCTTTCCCTTTCTTTTGCACCTTTTTTAGACACACAATAGAACTCAGAGTTCTCTGAAATGTGGCACATTTGAGGTGAGATGATCACACAGGAGTCGCTGGGAGTCAAACGGCAAGATCTGTGCCGAATATCTTCAGAGCAATAAGTAATGCAAAAAACATGCCTGCTTAAAATCAGTGTAGTGTAGATTAAAACACAAATTATCACCTCAACTACATGTTCTGAATGTGTCTAGCATTCATAAGGGGCTCTAAAAATGGTACATTATGCAGCTTCCTCCCGACTGACACACACAAATCAAGTTTATTATTAAAATCAAGCGCTCGCTCCATCTTTGTGCATGTTGTGCTGGATAAACTGAAATGAACTTTATCTTTGTTTTAACACTCACTTCTTCTCTTTACTCTTGTATTACCTTGTTGAAACAGTGAACACTTTCACTCAGCAGATCCTTAAACTCTAGGCATCATGATGAACTGAAGAAAAAAAGTTGTTTATGAACTGTTAGATTTCAACTTCATATAAACCGTGCCATAATCTAATCAATTAGATGTGCAATGAATCCAAGCTACTTTGCTTTTGTAACTTAATCTGATATTGCACATATAATATTACCTAATCTATGAATTTATGTCGCACTATTCGAGTACTACATTTAAATTTGGTACAGTAATGCTACTTATATTTTTTCCCCCTTGAATTAGTCATTTTTGCTTGTACTTTTATCATTTGTAAGTCACTTTGGATGAAAGTGTCTGCTAAGTGAACGAATAAATAAATACAATTGTTGAGATACAAAAATCAAATTGAAATGACTGTGAAAGGCTTCCATCAGCCATAATATCCCTCATACAGTTAAGAATAAAGAATGAAGTGTGAAATGCAAGTAGATTTAGTGCAAATGCACTTGTGGAGACATTTGAAATAACTTAACATGAGTTCAAGCTAGTGGTCAATAATTGTGATCATACTCTGCTTGGTTTCTTCATATTTGTGCATTAGTTATGTATGAGTGCATTAGTTCATACTCATCATGCAAGAGTTGCTAGGAAAAATATCTTACATTGTAAAAATACCAGAATTAGTCAGAATTGTTCACGATGAGTCATTTGTTTATTCAAAGAAACAGCTGCACAAATTCATTGGTAGTTCGTAGAACTGAACAGAGAAGTTAATTAGCTGCATTTGAGAGCCCAGTTCTAAATTTGTCTGAGTGCTATTAAATTAGTTTCTCTCCTGAAGTTAATTGGTCATCATTGCTGGTGAACAGTGCCATTTAAATGGGCGAATATTGCAAATGTTCAAACATAGAGTAGGCCGAGTGCAGTTGTAACACTTTTTGCTATACTGCAAAATAAAATAAACAAGCCATTTTTTTCACACGAGATACCTTTATCTGTCTTCCAAAAGAAATAAATGTCAAAAACCTGCATGCATTGTTCCTATTTCAAAATTTGTGTGCGATGACAAGGAGTGTGTTTGTTACAACTGTCCCCAGGCCTGTCACTTGTCACTCATTTGTTATGTGCTAAATAAGGCATTCTGAAATGCACCGACACATTTAACACACTGTGATTGTTTTCAAATATTTCGAATCTATTCATCTTTGTTTCTATCTATTCTAACTGTCTGTCTCTCTGTCTGTCTATCTGTCTGTCTGTCTATCTGTCTATCTATCATCTGCCCGCCTGCCCGTCCATCCGTCGTCTGTCTGTCTGTCTATCTATCATCTGCCTGTCTATCCATCCGTCCGTCTGTCCGTCTGTCATCTGTCCGTCCATCCATCTGTCTGTCTGTCTGTCTGTCCATCTGTCTGTCCGCTAACCCATCCATTGTCTGTCTGTCTGTCTGTCTGTCTACCATCTGTCTGTCTGTCCGTCCATCCTCCCGCCCATCCGTCCGTCCATCCGCCCACCCGGCCACCCGGCCACCACCCCTCTGTCGGACAGTCATCTGTCTGTCTGTCTGTGTATCTGTCTGTCTGTCTGTCTGTCTATCTGTCTGTATGTCTGTCTATCATCTGTCCATCTGTCTGTCCGCCCGTCCGTCCATCGTCTGTCTGTCTATCTGTCTGTCTGTCTGTCCATCATCTGTCTGTCTGTCTGTCTGTCTATCATCTGTCTGTCTGTCCGTCCGTCCTCCCGCCCATCCGTCCATCCATCCACCCGCCCGCCCACCCGCCACCTTTCTGTCGGTCGTCTGTCTGTCTGTCTGTCTGTCTGTCTGTCTGTCTGTTTGTCTATCTATCTGTCTGTCTGTCTGTCTGTCTGTCTGTCTATCTATCTGTCTGTCTGTCTGTCTGTCTGTCTATCTGTCTGTCTGTCTGTCTGTCTGTCTGTATGGATAGCTAGCTGGCCCTGGTTCGGAACAACTTTGAGTAAATGAGTAAATGATGATAGAAATTTCATTTTGGTTGAACTATTTCTTTAATTTACACTACAAGTATATTAATTTTTTAGAAGCTTACAGAGTTTAAAGTGTTTTGTATAACAGGAATAACACAACTGTAGCAACTTCTTGTACTATGATACAGTGCCAAAAACCAGCCTGAATAATTGCACATTTTTAATAGCTTCACAGCATGTAAGAGGATCAAAGAGTAAAGGAAAAATTCAACATCTGCATTTACACATAATTAACATATTTAGTGTGATGCAGCATTCTTTACATATGTTGTTTTTTAAACTGTTTACTCCTCATCCCTTGACCGACTTTAAGAGTGCTAATAACTTTATTAAAATGCCTGTTAGTTGGTTAAGCTCACAAACTGCACGTTTCACTCACTTACCATAGTTAAAGGAATAGTTCACCCAAAAATTCTCTAATCATTTACTCACCCTCATGCCATCCCAGACGTGTCTGACTTTCTTTCTTCTGCAGAACATAAATGAAGATTTTTAGAAGAATATTTCAGCTCTGTAGGTCCAAACAATGCAAGTGAATGATGACTATAACTTTGAAGCTCCAAAAAGCACGTACAGGCAGCATATGAGTAATCCATACAACACCAGTGGTTTAATCCATGTCTTCAGAAGTGATATGATAGGTGTGGATGAGAAACAGATAAATGTTTAAGTCCTTTTTTACTATAAATATCCACTTTCACATTCTTCTTCTTTTGTTTTTCCGATTCGCATTCTTTGCATATCGCCACCTACTGGGCAGGGAGGAGAAAATTGACTTTATAGTATAAAAGGACTTAAATAATGATCTATTTCTAACCCACACCTATCATATCACTTCTGTAGATTTAGATTTTACCACTGGAGTCATATGGATTACTTTTATGCTGCCTTTATGTGCTTTTTGGACCTTCAAAGTTCTAGTCATCATTCAATTGCATTCTATGGACCTACAGAGCTGAAATATTCTTCTAAAATCTACATTTGTGTTCTGCAGAAGAAAGAAAGTCACGCACATCTGGGACGGCATGAGGGCGAGTAGATGAGAGAATTTTCATTTTTGGGTGAACTATTCCTTTAATGCAGCTAGGATGATATCACACTCAGTTTCGGGTTATTCTGGATTAATTTTACTGATACTGTATGCATCCTGCTAATCTACAGCGACTGACTGTAAGCAAAAAAAAAAAAATAGAAAGTTTCAGTCTCTTTCCCTGCAGAGTTTTCCCACATATTCACTGTTAAAAACAGCAAAACCGAACTGAATTAATTAGTTTTTTCTTTCAGTTTTTACATAGCCAGTCAAGAACATGTCATATTTCACCCCAAAAATTGCATTTTGCTTAAAAAAATTGAAACCTTGATGATTAAGTTTTTTGCACACTACATTGGCATAATGCAAGAAATCTCATTCTTATTACCGCAGTCTAAAATATAAAACTATATATATATATATATATATATATATATATATATATATATATATATATATATATATATATATATTAAAATGTCTGGATGCATTAATGAAAATTTAGATGGGGGCTTTATTGTTATGAAAATAATGTCACAATGCAGAAATCTGAATAGTACTTTTCTTTACACAATATACTATACTGGTGATGTATGACCTGGACATGTTTTTATAAATAAATCTTTTGTTCAAAGCTTCATGTTCTTTAATTGCACTATTGATTGGATTACTTAAATTCCTGTGTTATCATCTGGATGTTCAGGGTTTAAAATACCTAACAATGCCATTACCGGCTCGAGGGGGTCAGACATGTTATACGTGAGCTCTTAAAATAACAGACAGAAAAGATACATAGAAAGAAAATCTAGAAGAGAGAGACAGAAAAGCACATGTAAATATAGATAGAGAAAGAACAAAGAGGAGTAACTGAGGCGCTGATTACATTCTTTCCCTGTCGAGAGGTTGATTCTCTGAGGCAGGCCATTGTTACAGACAAAACTAGATGATTCTCTGGAGAGAGCCGCTATTACCCGACAAAATGACCCTCATTTGAGGCTCATGGGCTTCTGCAGGAGGCGGTAAAAGTGAAATGCGCCGTGTGAAGCGTGATTCCCATAGCTGTGGCTCAGAGTTTTATTTACTTATCATTTACATGGAGCGAGAGATATTTCTGTACAAGGACACACGCTCCGATGACAATATATCGACTTATGCAGCAGATGGAAATATTGTCAGCTGCAAAACGTGTGAATGGAAACACAATTATACCTTTGGCACATCATTTGTTTATACTGCTATGTGTGCAATGAGTGTGCACACTTACATTAACTAGACAGGATCTTTTGTCATATGATGCTTTAAATATTTAAAAGATTACCTGGTAACAGTTTGCAATCAGGTAACATTAATATTTTTTCCAGAATGTATTAATCCATGTCTTTAAACCCTCCAAAAATTGGTCCCATTGACTTCCATTGTAAGTGTCTCACTGTAACATCGATTTTTGCTTTTTTAAAAGAAAAGAAGGGATGAGTCGAAATTATTTCTTATGGTATTCAACATTATGCCGCAAATGCTGTCGACAAATGATGTTAAGTGGGTGGTTCTTGGCTAGAATAAAGGCCGATTTATACTTCTTTTGCACAGCTGTGCAACAGTGCATTTTACCTAGATTATTTTGAATATCGATGCATCATGTCACATTGTATTTGGACTTGGGACCATTAAAGCAATTGTCTCAGTTGGGAACATCTGCTGTTTTTATGTTCTGTTTGTGTTTCAGGAAGTGAAACGCGACAAAAGATATGTTTACAGCTTATAAACTCTAAAAGCTTTTTTTTTTAGAGCTTTTACGTGATATTAATTTGATATGTGAGTGAAATAATATGTGTTCTATTCTACTCGCGAATGTTCCGAACTACACGATGATTTGACCGTATGTTTTTTATTTAATTTGTATTTTTGTATCCCCTTTAATCCCAATTTGGAATGCCCAATTCCCACTACTTAGTAGGTCCTCATGATGGCGCGGTTACTCACCTCAATCTGGGTGGTGGAGGACAAGTCTCAGTTGTCAGTCCGCGTATCTTATCACGTGACTCGTTGTTCATGACAACCTGAGACTCACAGCATGTGGAGGCTCATGCTACTCTCCGTGATCCACGCACAGCTCACCACACGCCCCATTGAGAGCGAGAACCCCTAATCACGACCACGAGGAGGTTACCCCATGTGACTCTACCCTCCCTAGCAACCGGGCCAATTTGGTTGCTTAGGAGACCTGACTGGAGTCACTCAGCACACCCTGGATTCGAACTCGTGACCCCAGGGGTGGTAGTCAGCGTCAATACTCACTGAGATACCCAGACCCCCTTGACAGTATTGTGCACAGTAAATAATAATTTCATACTTTATGGAAATGGAGCACATCGAATTTGTCAGCAAATTAAAAAAGCACCTGGTAAGAGTTGGTTATATTGCCTATATGCATTGTAAAGTCTATTTAGAGTTTGCCAAGCAAGGTATAGTTATTAAATAATTTGATGATTTCTATTTTGGCACGGCACATCAAAAATATGCCAGAATATTTATTTATTATTATTTAAGCGACTCAAGAGCAAGCATACAGTATTTTTCTCATTTATTTGCTCCCTGCAATACAGGCAACATGTATAATAAATAATATGTACCTAAATTTCAACATGCTCATATACTTTGAACTGGTTTTTAATGCTATAATAATTTAATAAATACTTTTGAATGCATGCAATATATTGCTTTTGTTTATTTATGAATGCATAATTAGCTTTTTGGCTGTGAAGTCGCAGATTATAAATGCAAACCAATGCATTGGCCACTACACGGAGCCCTACACCGTGGATTCAACGCAGAAGCGTAAATCAGGCATAAAGGTGCACTCAATAACTTTTGTCTTTGTGACACTGACACCTAGTGGCTTGGATGCAGCATCATTTCAAATCAATAGTTTTCAGTTTCAGATGCCATTGTAGAAATGTAGTGTTCACAGTCAGCCATGATTACTTTAATCAATGAGTGAAATTGTCCAATAACAGGACGGTTACTGAGATTAAGTGAGTAGGATTCGGCTGGTCATGTGATTCTAACATGTGCGGACCCTCTCCATGTAGAATAAAACAGCTTTTATAAGGTTACTGATATGACTGATATGAATGCTCATGATTTCCTACATATATTGCAAAATTACAGTTCATGTCTTTAGGAGTTAGACTTTTTTAATGAGGAAAAAATTTCTGAGTGCATCTTTAAGCCTCAAGGTGGACCAGACTTTATGCTGATAAAGAAGTCTGATTACATGAAACTGATGAAGTTTTCTTATGTGCCTCTCAAATGCATTGCACTGCTTTTTTCATCCACTTTCATGTCCTCATCTTAAGTAAAAGACATATTGGAGGCTTCTATTCTTTTGGTTTAGCTTTTCTGATCACAATCCCAGAGAGCGTTAGGCCTGTAAAACAAAATGTTTTTCATATGAGATCTGCACTAAGACAAACTTCAAACACAGACCGCAGTGTTTCTGCTTGATTTGCATCCACAATTGCTGTTTCCAAGCTTTCGGTGAAACTAGACTAATCCTTTATCTAATAAAACTCTTGTGTTTATCTTTAACCTGCAGTGTTCATACGTATTCTGTTTTATCATAATATCTCTGCATGGACGTCATACTGCACCTTATTAAAATACACTGGCAGCCAGAAGTTTGGAATAATGTACAGATTTTGCTGTTTTGGAAGGAGATTGGTACTTTACTTCACCAAAGTGGCATTCAGCTGATCATAAAGTATAGTCAGGACATTACTGATGTAAAAAACAGCACCATCACTATTTGAAAAAAGTCATTTTTGATCAAATCTAGACAGCAGCCATCACTCCAACACCTTATCCTTGAGAAATCATGCTAAATTGATCATTTGGTACTAGATAATCTCTTGCCATTATATCAAACACAGCTGAAAGCTATTTGGTTCATTAAATGAAGCTTAACGTTGTCTTTGTGTTTGTTTTTGAGTTGCCACAGTATGCAATAGACTGGCATGTCTTAAGGTCAATATTAGGTCAAAAATGGCAAAAAAGAAACAGCTTTCTCTAGAAACTCATCAGTCAATCATTGTTTTGAGGAATGAAGGCTATACAATGCTTGAAATTGCCACAAAACTGAAGATTTCATACAAAGGTATACACTACAGTCTTCAAACACAAAGAACAACTGGCTCTAACAAGGACAGAAAGAGATGTGGAAGACCAGATGTACAACTAAACAAGAGGATAAGTACATCAGAGTCTCTAGTTTGAGAAATAGACGCCTCACATGTCCTCAGCTGACAGCGTCATTGAATTCTACCCGCTCAACACCAGTTTCATGTACAACAGTAAAGAGAAGACTCAGGGGTGCAGGCCTTATGGGAAGAATTGCAAAGAAAAAGCCATGTTTGAAACAGAAAAACAAAAAGAAAAGGTTGGAGTGGGCAAAGAAACACAGACATTGGACAACAGATAATTGGAAAAGAGTGTTCTGGATCTTAACCCCATTGAGCTTTTGTGGGATCAGCTAGACTGTAAGGTGCGTGAGAAGTGCCCGACAAGACAGACACATCTATGGCAAGTGCTACAGGAAGTGTGGGGTGAAATGTCACCTGAGTATCTGGACAAACTGACAGCTAGAATAACAAGGATCTGCAAAGCTGTCATTGCTGCACGTGGAGGATTTTTTTGATGAGAACTCTGAAGTAGTTTAAGAAGTTCTGAACATTTTTTTCATATTGTAATAGTAATTTTTCACATTATTAATGTCCTGACTATACATTGTGATCAGTTGAATGCCACTTTGGTGAATAAAAGTACCAATTTCTTTCCATAAAAGCAAAATCTGTACATTATTCCAAACTTTTGGCCGCCAGTGTATATGCAAATTAGATTTGAGAGCTACAGCAGAGGGGAAGGTTTTACATGAAAATCGACTGAAATTGTGGTCAGCTCTGCCTGATCTCATTAAAATATCTTGACTGTGGCAACATTTTTACAAAATGACATTCCATGGTTGCTTCCACGTATCGCAGCTGTTTGATGGTGAAATGTCAACTGAGTGGTGCTGGCAACGAGTTAAATATTGAGGAACAAAACCGACCTCAATACCGATAGTGTCATAAAAGCAAATTTGAGATGAAAAACACAATTGCTGAAGCAACCGCTTCTGTGACACTTTTGGTTTCCGTCTCACCTTACAAAGTGTTTAGATGTAATAAGATAGCCTTCTGAGTTTATGAACTAATAATCTGGCATTTTACTCCTGATTTGTGTGATACTGTTGTAACAAGGTTAAAATGGGACAGGAGGAGGTGGGAACTGGCTGAACAGTCCAAGTAATATTTAATAAAACAAAAAGACACACAACACAAACGCAGACACGGCAGCTGCGTGTGACTCTCTCTCTCTCGAACTGCTGCATCCCGCTGCACTTATCCCTCTCCTCGGCTCCCTTCTCCTTGTCACACTCCTTCCTCCTTTGCCTCAGGCCAGGGAATCCCCGGCATGACATACATCCCCCACCTTCTTTCCGGGGCTCCACCGCTCCAGGCAGCTGTCCGCCGGGGGATGGAGGATTCACTGTCGGCCACCTGGACGCGGAGGAACGGCCGCCATCTGCGAGGGGAGGAGGGGCTCACTGTCAGCCGCCAGAACGCGGAGGGGCGTTCCATCCACCAGGGGTCGGAGGACTTGCTCCGGTCCGCCCGGGGAGGAGCGGCTGCTCCTTTGGGCGGATGGCAGTGGCGAGGACTCCACGACAGCACATCCCTCCTCCTTCCCGGGTTTCGGCACCAATGTAACAAGGTTAAAATGGGAAAGGAGGAGGCAGAAACCGGCTGAACAGTCAAAGTAATGTTTTAATAAGAACTTAAAGACACACAACATAAACGCACACACGGCAGCTGCGTTTGGCTCTCTCTCTCTCTCGAACTGCTGCATCCCGCTGCACTTATCCCTCTCCTCGGCTGATTAGCCCGATTGGGGGCCAGGCATGCGTAGTCACGGCCCGACCCCGCCCTCCTCCTCGTCACAAGTGTATAAAAGTCACTGTTGTTTTAATTGTAAGTGTGGAAAAGAACAGAGTGGACATTTTGCTAAACATCTCCTTCAAGAAAGAAAGTCATACAGGTCTGAAATGACAGAATTTTCATTTTGGTTTGAAATAAGCCTTTAATATTTTTGGTAATATTTCTGTATTCTGAGATTTAAACATGAGTAAATGTGAGTAAATTACAAAATTGAAATCACTATTGCACAGAAGATTGTTGACTTTTGTGTGACAAACTGCTTGTTATGTTCCTCATTTGTAAGCTGCTTTAGATAAAAGCGTCTGCTAAATGACTAAATGTAAATGTAAATGTAAAGATTCTTGATGAAGTCTTCTAAATCTGTGACCCAACAGGCGTGACTTTGTAAAGCTTCCATCAATAACACCTGCAGGTTCAAACAATACAACCAAAAATAAATCTGCTTATACAGATAAAATATTACTTTGAAGGTCTTTGACAAAACAACTTTCCATTTTCATTTCACAGCACATTATGTTGAGGTTTTCTCAGCCTCTTTATGTTAAAGTTCTGAAAAATCTTCAGAGCTGTTTTGGAGATCCTCAGTGGAGACATAACAGCCATCGACTAAAAGTAAAACTGAAATTAAAAGCTTCTGTTGAAAACAAGAGGGACATAAAAACATTCGCCGCTTTCTCTGTGACCATTTCATCAGCAAATATAAACCATTAAATAAACATTAAACTTCAAGCATTATCTGAGAGGAGCTTTAGGATAAAGGTTCACAATATGGCCACAAACAGCATGCATTTTTAATTGGCTTTTAATTAGACTCATATTTCAGTTGAGCTTTATTGCTTAAAAAAAAATGAAGAATAGAAAGTTTCAAGAAATACAAGCTCGTCCTTATCTCTAATCATATTTAATGCCAATAAAGAGAATATTCTCACATTACTGATCACAAGCAGAGGAGATCACGTGAGTTCACTTAGTAGTCTAAATACATGAAGTGTGTCCTCGTGTGCTTTAAAAACAATATTGAAGAATTTCACATGTATGCTGGACTCTTCGTGACTGCTTTTCCTTCACTATCCGAACCTCTATGGCTTACTTTCTTGCATGGAACACAAAAGGAGATGCTGTTTAGAATTACAAACTCAGTCACCATTCACATGAAAGTGATTGTGAAAGAAAGTGAATTTAACCCTTAAATGCATGGAAATTTCACCAATCTCTCTTACATATTTGGGTCTTTAGAGAACCGGCACATATAATCTATCCAAAATGGATCTACAAAATGCCCAGATAGTTTCAAAATATTTTCAAAACAATAAAATAAAAATATATTTTGGACCCACATTATATTAGGTGGCCTTAACTACTATGTACTTAACCATTTAATACAATGTACTTATTATGTACATACATGTTGTTGCATTGTAATTACATTTAAAGTACTTGCATTTAATTACATCTGTAGTTACACTGTTAACTTTACCCCTAACCCAACCCTTACCCCAAAACCTAACCCTAACCCTACCCTTACTCCAAAACCTACCCGTACCTCAACCTCAGTAGCAGCAAATGTGGACATTTTGCAGAACAACATGTAGTTACACAGTTAAATACATGTCATATATGTATTTAATGTTAGTACATAGTAGTTAAGGCTACATAATATATTTTGATGTTTTATTTTTCATACATCAAAGAGATAATGCAACAAATCAGGACAAATCTTGAACAGAATTCATTACTTTCACACTGAAATATCATGAGACGTAACATAAGATACACATAAGCTACACATACCGATACGATATTATGTGACAATTGTACAATTGTATCATACTGTTCATGTGTTACACTTGCTATAGTTTATTTCCATGTTGTTTCATCATCAAATAGCAATATCAAATGTAAATCAAGACAATCACTGAAACAACAGCGCCACCTTGAGTTAGAAATAGCATGTAAATTATGTGTTCACGCATATGAGATACTGATCATTAGAGGTAGACCAATATATCGGTTTAACCGATCCATTATCGGTCTTTGCCCGCCACAGTAAAGAAAGAATAAGAATTTTTTTTTTGACATTCAATAAATTGATTTTAAAAACTATCAGCCGATTAATTGGTTATCGGCCTTTACTACCACCTTAGTTATCGGTATCGGCAAAATTCACTATCGGTCGACCTCTACTGATAATTCACCATTGTTGCACAGAAAATCACCATAGTAAAGAAAGAATATTTTTTTTTTGACATTCAATAAATCGATTTTAAAAACTATCAGCCAATTAACCAGTTATCGACCTTTCCACCACCTCAGTTATCGGTATCGGCAAAATCCACAATTGGTCCACCTCTACTGATAATTCACCATTGTTGCACAGAAAATCGCCATAGTAAAGAAAGAATACGATTGTTTTTTTGACATTCAATAAATCGATTTTAAAAACTATCAGCCGATTAATTGGTTATTGCCCTTTCCTACCGCCTTAGTTATCGGTGTCGGTAAAATCCACTATCGGTCGACCTCTACTGATAATTCACCACTGTTGCACAGAAAATCGCCATAGTAAAGGAAGAATACGATTTTTTTTTTTACATTTTTTTTACATTCTATAAATAGATTTTAAAAACTATTAGCCGATTAATTGGTTATCGGCCTTTCCCACCACCTTAGTTATCGGTATCGGCAAAATCCACTATCGGTCGACCTCTATTGATAATTCACCATAGTTGCACAGAAAATCGCTATAGTTTAGAAAGAATACGATTTATTTTTATTTTTTTTACATTCTATAAATCCATTTAAAAAAATATTAGCCAATTAATTGGTTATCAGCCTTTCCCACCACCTTAGTTATCGGTATCGGCAAAATCCACTATCGGTCCAACTCTACTGATAATTCACCATAGTTGCACAGAAAATCGCTATAGTTTAGAAAGAATACGATTTATTTATTTTTTTTACATTCTATAAATCGATTTAAAAAAATATTAGCCAATTAATTGGTTATCAGCCTTTCCCACCACCTTAGTTATCAGTATCGGCAAAATCCACTATCGGTCCAACTCTACTGATAATTCACCATTGTTGCACAGAAAATCACCATAGTAAAGAAAGAATAAGATATATATCTTTTTTTACATTCTATAAATCGATTTTAAAAGCAATTAGCCGATTAATTGGTTATCAGCCTTTCCACCACCTTAGGTATCGGTATCGGCAAAATCCACTATCGGTCCACCTCTACTGATAATTCACCATTGTTTATGAAATAATCATAAAATATAATTTATGGAAGTGCAAAAGACAAAAACAACAACACTCTAACATACCTAGAGTCTATAATAACCCTATACATTTATGACTTTTAAAACATATATTATTATTATTGTTATTTTTATTTTATTATTATTATTATTTGTGTTGCACTATTTACAAGAGAGAGATTGAGGAATACTAAAGAGGTGTGGGCACAACTCCAAAAAATGGATGAGGTACAGGGGGTGGAATGAGGTCCCGGGTCACTAAAGACCCAAGGTATGTGTTTAAGGGTTAAACAACATGAGGGTGAGTAAACAATTATATACAACCACAGTATATAATATATAGACCAATACTTTAGCAGCGTCACTGCCTATGTCAAGACCATCTTGAACATTAAACCAAACCTGTAGTTACTTGACCCAACAGTTCTCAAATAGCACACATACATACCTCAGACGTCTATTTGATTTGTGTGTTTACATCTGGAAGATGTAGCCTTTTATTTAGGTTGTTTGTTCATCTGCAATACATCTACTAGATGTTTCCTCTCACATGTCAATAAGACATTCAGCAAATGTCTTTGAGATGTTTATGATTCACAATGTATGTAAATCTGATCTTTTTAAGATGTTTAGCAGATGTTAATTAGAATTTGATGCTTTCCAGATGAGAAGATTTAAAACAGACATCTTGGAGACGTACGTGTGCTATCTGGGTTAGCTATTACCTTTAAATAGTCTGGATAAGCTAATCTAAATGACATGATGCGACGCTGGCTGTCCAAATCGCAATGGCAAAAAGCGAGGGCTTCACTTTTATCGGATTTTGTCAACAGAGCTGACTGGACTGAGGAGATAATTTCCAACTCACGGCTTTGCAGCGAACATTTTATCAAAGGTAGGTTATTAACTCATATCATTATAATAATAGTTTAGCTAAGAATATTTCTGTATGTATGATGGCTTTGTGTCGCACTTTCGTTATTGATTATAACTAACTGTGTTACTAACAATAGTGTACCCAAACCTAGCTAGCTTTGAACCTGAAGGCTAATTTTATTCTATATGATCTTTTAGCGATATTTAGAGGAGCTAGCTAGCGCTAGCTGTCTAGTCTGTCAAATCTAACAACACTTACTGCACATGCACTGCAATGTTTGTAAACAATGGGATTGGTCTATTGGTTAGGCCTACATATTTTAATGGTTAATATTTAACTGTAATTTTTATTTTATTTATTACAAAACTTACAGCAAATGTATATATTTTATTATGTGTTGTTATATGAACAACAAGTTTAATGCCTGGTTTACCTTTCATGAATCTCTACGAATAAAACAGTTCTTGATTCATTTCGAGTGAGACATGACTGACAAAGACTAGCAGTTCAGTAAATAAATCAGATGCTGATATAATCCGTGTTGATTCAGCGCCTTCCACCGGGCCCGCAAGACAAAAGTCAAAATATTAGTAACTACAGTCTTGACCAACACAAAATAGGTATCGTTTGAAAGCTTAGAAGCTCTACTTTATAATGCATGTAGACATTATGACCAAAACTGAACAAGTGCTTTGAAATTTGCAGACAAATCGGAAGTGTTACGCTTTGAAAATGTATAAAAAAACAAATAGCACTGTGCATATTATTGCAATCAGTAAAAACATCAAACTGATCATATATCCATGTGTCATATGTTGTTGGAAAGCTCTGAAAGAGTAGAATACAACCAGCCTATGTTTTACTCACAGACTAAAATATAGTGAGTAATAGTTAAGTATATGTCTTTGACCAATATGTTGGTGTTGCTTATATGCCACGTTTTCGCTTATAACTTCATGAAAAATAAACAAAATTAACTAAATATCACATACCAATATTTAGAGGAGGCAATTATCTTTCAAACAAGCCCACACACAAGGTAATCAGATACATAGATCATTAGATAATCCACACGAAGCACAATGTTACATATGTCCACCAGGAGATGGCGCCAAATACATGACACAGACTCAATGATGACTCAAATGACACAGAATGAAACTCATTCTGTGAACTCTCATTACTAAAATCATGTCTGCATGCTATGAAAACCTTTAGTCATTGTTGTGTTTGCATGTGTAATTAGTTCTTATGTACAATTATTATGTTTTTTTTTTGTTTGGAGAGGCTTTTGGACACTTGGAGACATTTTTGGACACTAGGATAAATGATTTTTGTAATGCTATAACTTTTGATTGCTTTGTCATATCAACACAACAACATTTTTCTCAGATACAGTTGACATGATTGGGAACAAAACAAAAGTAGTTTTTCGGAGCCACCTTATTTACACCCAGAGATATATAATGTCAAATGAGAAAAAAGTAAATTTTTGGCTCAATTTATTTTGTGATTTTTCGGCAGTTGCTTAGGCTGAGAGTCTCAGAATGTATCATAATCTATATAATTAAAACATGTGAAAAGTTTTCTTTACAATGATATCAAATACTTGACCCTCCTTGTTTTTTTTTTTGTTTTGTTTTTTTTTTTGTTTGTTTGTTTGTTTTTTGTTTTTTTGTCAAGTTATAAGCCTTTAATGTTGGGTATGCCACTGAAACAGGAAATCTTTAAAAATACTTTCAGAGCTTAAAGGTGCTGTTAGCGATTTCAGCCGTTCTGCTTCCATGAGTGTGTTGGTGAGTCATTTAGAACGATTCTTTTAAAGAACCTGCTCATAAGAGTCATTTTGTCACGAATCATTCTGCACTAATCACGCTTGCTGTGGAAATAACGCTTGCTTTTTTGCCATAATTTCACGGTACACCCTGTTTTTATCCTATCACATTCAATTCAGACTTTTGCCGTGCCGCTAGAGATTCAGTAGCACTTTTAATGGCTTGGTTTTTCATTTCACACACATGACTGTCCAAAAACAAGGAACTGTAGCTTTAAAACACTCTCACACAAACAAGTGGACTTCTCTTTGAGATTTTCTTCTCTTTCCTGCTATATTTACAGGGAAGAGCCATTAGTATGAGCAAAGGCATTCTTGGAAGTATCACCAAACTCTGGCCGATGGTCTCTTCAATGAAAAATTGATCAGTAAAAGAAAAGCAGTGCGAGTGACAGGCAACTGCTCAAGGCAGGGCACGTACTCCTGCTGCGACCACTGCACCACACAAGATTATGGTCACCGATCTGCCCGCATCACTCACACAAGAGCTGTACGGCCGTTACATTTCATAAGCGATATCTCTGACAACAGCCTGAGGGATCAAGCGAAGCACCGAGAGGGAAGACTTATCTGCTCCAGGGCTGGCGTCTGAAGGCTATTTTGGTTATCTGGGCTTTTCTTAATTCATCCAGGCCTCTGTGTGTTGCTGCTGCATGGAGTATTTATGAAGGCTTTAAAGTTTCACATCAATATAGAGTATTTTTATTTATCAGGATGAAATATGACAGATAAAAGTTAATATATTAAAAGGTTAGTTCACCCAAAAATAAAAATGTTGTCATTGACAAACCAATATTACTTTATTTCTTCTTTAGGTATTAAGAAGAATGTCCAAGCTGCTATTTTCCATAAAATAAAAACATACAGTTACCACTTGTTGTCAAGCTCCAAAAAGGACAAAAAAAAAAGCATCTAACTATTATGAAAGTAGTCCATATTATTTGTGTACCACAGCCCAAGTCATCTCAAGTCATAGAATAGCTTTAAGTAAGGAAGAGACCAACATTAAAAATCTCTGCCGCAACTCTTGAATTGCATTTGTGTTTGCATATATTCAAATATTGTACACTTAAAGGAATATTCCGGGTTCAATACAAATTTAGCTCAATCGACAGCATTTGTGGCATAATGTTGATTAACAAAAAACTGAAAAATATTTAGACTCGTCCCTCCTTTTCATTTTTATTTATTTACTTATTTATTTATTATCCTGTTTTCTCCCCAATTTGGAATGCCCAATTCCCACTACTTCTCCTCGTGGTGGCGCGGTTACTCAACTCAATCCGGGTGGTGGAGGACAAGTCTCAATTGCCTCCGCTTCTGAGACCGTCAGTCCGCGCATCATATCATGTGACTCGTTGTGCATGACACCGCGGAGACTCACAGCATGTGGAGGCTCATGCTACTCTCCACGATCCACGCACAACTTACCACACGTCCCATTGAGAGCGAGAACTACTTATCACGACCACGAGGAGGTTACCCCATGTGACTCTACCCTCCCTAGCAACCGGGCCAATTTGGTGGCTTAGGAGACCTAGATGGAGTCACTCAGCACGCCCTGGATTCGAACTCGCGACTCCAAGGGTGGTAGTCAGCGTCAATACTCGCTGAGCTACCCAGGCCCCGTCCCTCCTTTTCATTAAAAAAAGCAAATATCGAAGTTACAGTGAGACACTTACAATGGAAGTCAATGGGTAAATTGTTGGAGGGTTTAAAGGCATTAATTATTCTGTTAAAACGTGTGTATCATTTGACTGTAAAGTTGTTTAAATTATAATATTTACAGTCATTTTAGGGTTTGTTGACATTATATCGTAATGGCAATGAAGTATTAAAATTGATTATAACTTTACACAGATGCGGTTAGAAAGTGATTTTATCACTCTTGTGGTTATACTTTTGAAACAGTGAGTATTTTAGCGTTTACGGATTGGCCCCATTCAATTCCATTGTAAGTGCCTTCGAAATATTTTTTTTTTTGTGGTAATCAACATTATGCTTTTGATTTAGCTTAACTTGTATTGAACCCGAAATATTCCTTTAACGTCAGTGATGCTGAACAGAACTGATTATTGCATGCCTTAAATAATTCAAATAAATAATGAAAATAAAACAAATAACAATAGCACATTTACCATATACCGTACCAATGTTTACTACTGTTTACAATAACAGTCTCAATTAGGGTAACATCAAATAAATAGGCTGGCAATATTAAACTGCACAAATAGAGCATACTAAATTGAACATAACTTATTAAATACAACTAATAAAACTCACCTTTTATTCTACTGAGTTGAAGAACCGATTCACTAAAATGAATTATACAGGTTTGGAACAACATTTTAGAGAGTAAATGATGATAGGATTTTAATTTGAACAAAAATACTAACCAAAATGGCTAGTCATTTATACGGTTTTTTAAGAATAAGTTCATTTTTGCTTCGCTGTAGAGCATCGATTTCTGTTCATTTTGGTCTTATAAAATACTTTTACAACTTGTATTTTCTCTCTATTATATTTCATTCTTATTCTCCACTCTGCTCGGCATTGAATTTGAACTTAAATTCTCTCCCCTTAAACTCTGGTCTGCCCACACCAATTATCCTCAGCTTTACAAACCACATACAATCTGAACCAATCAAAGCTCTTATGATGTTACATCCCCGTGACTGCAGCGGTGTGTTGAAAAATGAATGTGGCCTCTGCTTGCCCTCTCTTTGCAGTTCACTGCACACTAACTGCGAGCCGAGTTTTATGACACATATTCTTGATAAAACAAGGAGATGGGCTGCGGATGGGCAGTATACAGGAAACAGTTGGGCTGGGCTTCGAGACAGGAAGGATGGAATATGTTATGAGATTACTCCTGGGTGCATTTGACCCCATTTTAAAAATGTATTCATAGTTAAAAAAGCACCTCTACAAATGCATTTGTCGCAAAGAACATCATACACGTCTCGCCCGAGGGCATTTACAGTAGGTAAAGTAACCCAGAGATGGTTCAGCTGTTTATGAATGAATAAACAAATAAACTAGAGCCACAGACAGACAGACAGATATACAGAGACAGACAGACAGACAGACAGATATACATTGACAGACAGACGGACGGACGGATGGACAGATGGAGAGACGGACAGACGGATGGACGGACGGACAGACAGACAGATAGACAGACAGACAGATAGACAGATAGACGGACAGACGGATGGATGGAGAGACGGATGGACGGACGGACGGGCGGACGGACGGATAGATAGATAGATAGATAGATAGACAGACAGAGAGATGGACGGACGGACGGACAGACAGACAGATAGATAGATACACAGACAGACAGACAAAGAATAAATAAAGACAGACAGACAGACAGCCAGACAGACAGATAGATAGATAGATAGATAGATAGATAGATAGATAGACAGACAGATAGATAGATAGATAGACAGATAGATAGATAGATAGATAGATAGATAGATAGATAGATAGATACACAGACACACAGACAGACAGACAAAGAATAAAGAAAGACAGACAGACAGCCAGACAGACAAAAGATAGAAAGTTAGACAGACAGAAAGAAAGAAAGAAAGAAAGAAAGGCAGACAGACAGACAGACAGACAGGTAGATAGATAGATAGATAGATAGATAGATAGATAGATAGATAGATAGATGGATGGATGGATGGATGGATGGATGAGAGACAGATGGACGGACGGACGGACGGATGGACGATAGATAGATAGATAGATAGATAGATAGATAGATAGATAGATAGATAGACAGATAGACAGACAGACAGACAGACAGACAGAGAGATGGATGGATGGATGGAAGGAAGGAAAGATAGATAGATAGATAGATAGATAGATAGATAGATAGATAGATAGATAGATAGATAGATAGATAGATAGATAGATGGATGGATGGATGGATGGATGAGAGACAGATGGACGGACGGACGGACGGATGGACAATAGATAGATAGATAGACAGACAGACAGAGAGATGGATGGATGATGGATGGATGGATGGATGGAAGGAAGGACAGATAGATAGATAGATAGATAGATAGATAGATAGATAGATAGATAGATAGATAGATAGACAAAAAGACAGACAGATAGATAGATAGATAGATAGATAGATAGATAGATAGATAGATAGATAGATAGACAAAAGATAGAGTTAGACAGACAGATAGAAAGAAAGAAAGAAAGAAAGAAAGAAAGAAAGAAAGAAAAGCAGACAGACAGGCAGACAAAAAGACAGATAGATAGATAGATAGATAGATAGATAGATAGATAGACAGACAGACAGACAGACAGACAGACAGACAGACAGGCAAACAAAAACATAGATAGATAGATAGATAGATAGATAGATAGATAGATATACAGACTGACGACAAAAAGATTGAGATAGATAGACAAACAAAAGGATAGATAGACAGACAGACAGACAAAAATACAGACAGACAGATAGATAGATAGATAGATAGACAGATAGTTCTATGTTTGGTACAAGTTCCCTCTGAGTTCTGCATAACTGACCCATTTGGGCATAGGGACAAATGTAAGACCCCTGTCCAAAAGTTGTTCTTAGTCTCCAGAAAGAACAAAACACCTAAAAAAAAACATTTAAAATACTACCAACTTGTGGGGTAGTAAATACACCCCCCCACCGCATTTAACTGAAACAGCCAATGCTCCAAAATTTGCATTGCTGTGTCCTTTGACCAATGTACAGGATCACCTGGAACAGTACGAAAGAGCCGTTGATTAATATCTATTTATTCATTAACATTTATTCATTATGTATTCATTAAGCCTGCAGATGAGATTTTTTTGTCGCCCTGGTAACTTATCAGAGACATTGATAATGGCCACAAACAGCTGTGCATTGGGGAAAATACCAGAAGCTACATTCAACAATTGCTGCAATCACTTGATCGATGTTACCGGTTCTTGTTCCCTCAGACAATTATTTAAGCCCAAGGAGAGAACCACCCTCTGTACATTATCTTGAGGTGTCATTTTTTTCAGAACCCCAGTCATATGATAAAATGTGGCTCCCGGAAAGCTATCAATCTGAACTAAAGGGTCGGAAAAATAAGGGATCCGAGATGAGTTGGAATCCCCAATAAACACAATTGGTTTGTTAATCTCCAGATTCCAATCATTTATTTTCCTATTTAAATTTGCATAATGGGTTACAGATAATTGTCTCAGTTTAACAGTCCCATTGGAGGGGAGATGGATCACTTAGGGGCTTTGGGGGAGATTCAGGATAGGGTTTGGGCTTAGGACAATTGTCCTTTAAGTCCCCAGACATCATATTGTCTCCCCCTTGATCCCCCAGTAGGCCAACCACCTCGGGGACCCTCTTTATATCAGGAGTTTCTTGACACATTTCTGAATCTTTCAAATCTTCCGGGTCCTGTTCTGTAGGGGTGGGAGAAGAGAAATTACATCTGGTTGCAATACCACCACATTACTTTTAAAACCTGGTTTAAATGCATTAATTCCTAGAGTTGACTTGAGAAGTCCCATTGAACTAGATACAACCTTAGATTTCTGTTTGTCTACCACCATAGGTTCTACAGTCTGTTTTGTTCCTCTTGCTGTCCCTGTTTTGTGGATGATGTTCTATGAACTTCAACCCAACTTGAATCCAAATTATTTACTTTATGTGGGGATATGCTTCCCAAAGGGCCTTTTGCCAAAATTCCAGCATAAGTGGGCTTATCAGGATGTTCATTTCACATTTCAGAACACGACAAAATTCTCAGAAGTGCCAGATGACCTTTTGTACAACATCTAGATTCTCCCCACTCCACTGCCTTATCAAATGCTATTTTGTCAAAAGAAGTCACCAAAGTAATAAGATGGGCAATAGTCTGATCATAATGCTCTCTCAGAATATTCATGTTATTTTCCAACCATTGCATGGTGTTCATCTTTACCTTCTGTAAGGTCTCTGAACATGGAGATGAGGATTTAATAAAAGCAGTTAATTTGTTAACTTGCTTCACCATGCCTGCTGGAAAATAATTTTAAAAGTTGGCGCGGTTCACAGTTTTAGAATGATTAACGTCTTCCAAATTTTTTAAGTATTTCTTTGCCAAAGGTAGATCAAATGAAGGGGTCATTCTTCTTGCCACCTGGTGATACTCACTTTGGTCCTGAAGATCAGCCAGGTCTTGAAATCTATTCCTTATTGGAATGGAGGCCATGTTATTTTTGGGAAGTCAAAGAGGAGAAATACAAAAAAAAAAAAAAAAAAAAAAAGAAAAGAAAAGAAAAGAAAAGGGGGATGATCCCGAGGAAACCCTGGATTGTTCTATGTGCAATCATTAGTTTATATTACCCCAAGCAAAGAGTTAAGATCCTTGCACTGAAAAGGTTTTAGGAGTTGCTCCTAAAACCGTATAGAGTGAAGTGTCAAATCCTTAAGGCCCAAACAGAAGGGCTTGGAAACAATCACAAGTACAAAACCTCACTCAAATATGTTCATGTGCACACAAAAGTGAAGGAATGGGAGTATTCACCAAATCAAAATTTTTTAATTAACCTTTTCAGGCAATAAACTGTCCTTAGAGTTGGTAAAATATCCTCTTTGCAAGATTGTTAATCTTTTAATTGCCCTTAATCCTTTAAGGAGATCCCCATTGTTGAATAAAAAACACCCACTGTAGTCTGTGGGAAGTCCATAAAATTCATAAGAAATTAATGGTAGTCCAGTCCTGAAAATAAGTTAAATATTTGGTTTTGTGAATGAAATGATCTTAAAAAAGGTACCTGACATTTTGGCTATTTCACCCTTCATTAGAGGATAAGAAAGTGCATACACAGACAGACAGACAGACAGATAGATAGATAGATAGATAGATAGATAGATAGATAGATAGACAAAAGGATAGATAGACAGACAGACAGACAGACGATACGATAGATAGACAGACAGACAGACAGACAGACATTCGATAGATAGATAGATAGACAGATAGATAGATAGATAGATAGACAGACAGACAGACAGACAGACAGAAACAAAGATAGACAGATAGATAGATAGATAGATAGATAGACAGACAGACAGACAAACAGATAGATCGATAAATAGATATATAGACAGACAGATAGATAGACAGACAGACAGACATACGATAGATAGATAGACAGACAGACAGACAGACAGACAGACAGATCGATAAATAGATATATAGACAGACAGATAGATAGACAGACAGACAGACATACGATAGATCGATAGATAGTTAGACAGACAGACAGACAGACAGACAGACAGACAGAAAGAAAGAAAGAAAAAGAAAGACAGACAGACAGACAGATAAAAGATAGATAGATAGACAGACAGACAGAAGCAAAGCAAGATAGATAGACAGACAGAAAGAAAGTAAAAGACAGACAGACAAAAAAGATGGATAGACAGACAGACAGAAACAAAGCAAGATAGATAGACAGACAGATAGAAACAAAGCAAGATAGATAGATAGACAGACAGACAGACAGACAGATAGATAGATAGATAGATAGACAGACAGACAGACAGACAGATAGATAGATAGATAGATAGACAGACAGAAACAAAGATAGATAGATAGATAGATAGACAGACAGACAGACAGGTAGACAGATAGATAGATCGATAAATAGATATATAGACAGACAGACAGGTAGACAGATAGATAGACAGACAGACAGATGATAGATAGATTGACAGACAGACAGACAAAAAGATAGATCGACCGACAGATAGATAGATAGATAGATAGATAGATAGACAGACAGACAGACAATAGATAGATAGATGATAGACAAAAAGATCGACCAGACAGATAGATAGTTAGACAGACAGACATACGATAGATAGATAGATAGATAGACAGACAGACAGACAGACAGACAGACAGACAGACAGATAGATAGACAGACAGACAGAAATAGATAGATAGATGATAGACAAAAAGATCGACCAACAGATGATAGATAGATAGACAGACAGACAGACAGACAGACAGATAGATGATAGACAAAAAGATCGACCAACAGATGATAGATAGATAGATAGACAGACAGACAGACAGATAGATAGATAGATAGATAGATAGACAGAGACAGACAGACAGACAGACAGATAGATGACAGACAGACATACAGACAGACAGACAGATAGATAGACAGACAGACAGACAATAGATAGATAGATGATAGACAAAAAGATTGACCGACAGATGATAGATAGATAGACAGACAGACAGACAGACAGATAGATAGATAGATAGATAGACAGACAGACAGACAGACAGACAGATAGATAGATAGATAGATAGATAGACAGACAGACAGGCAGACAGACAGACAGACAGACAGACAGACAGATAGATAGATAGATAGATAGATAGATAGATAGATAGACAGACAGACAGACAGATGATAGATAGATTGACAGACAGACAGACAAAAAGATAGATCGACCGACAGATAGATAGATAGATAGACAGATAGACAGACAGACAGATAGATAGATAGATAGACAGACAGACAGACAATAGATAGATAGATGATAGACAAAAAGATCGACCAACAGATGATAGTTAGAAAGATAGATAGATAGATAGATAGATAGATAGACAGACAGACAGACAGACAGACATACAGACAGACAGACAGATAGATAGACAGACAGACAGACAATAGATAGATAGATGATAGACAAAAAGATCGACCAACAGATGATAGATAGATAGACAGACAGACAGACAGACAGATAGATAGATAGATAGATAGATAGATAGACAGAGACAGACAGACAGACAGACAGATAGATGACAGACAGACATACAGACAGACAGACAGATAGACAGACAGACAGACAATAGATAGATAGATGATAGACAAAAAGATTGACCGACAGATGATAGATAGATAGACAGACAGACAGACAGACAGACAGATAGATAGATAGACAGACAGACAGACAGACAGACAGACAGACAGATAGATAGATAGATAGATAGATAGATAGATAGATAGATAGATAGATAGACAGACAGACAGATAGATAGATAGATAGACAGAAACAAAGATAGATAGATAGATAGACAGACAGACAGACAGACAGACAGACAGACAGACAGACAGACAGACAGATAGATAGATAGATAGATAGACAGACAGATAGATAGACAGATAGATACAGCTTCTTTTGACATCACTGTGCACTTGTTGGTGATGATTTATGTAAATTGCTGAGGGAAGGATATAAAAGTTTTGTGATAGTGGCTATATTGGACAGGAAAGATATTGATCAAACTTCTTGATTAATTTTGAAATACACGTAAAGTGTGATGTGTACATTTTATGTTCCTCAGATGTTAAATGAAATACTGAATCTATTTTTACAGTCAATGAGGGTGTATGTATCTCACAACTGCCTTACAAATGTTACAAACCATCCATGAAATGGATTTACAGATTCAATTTGCTGTCAGTACTCACAGAATAATTTATGATAATCTGATATATAGGATGACAACAAGTCTGTGTGTGTGCTTTTATGTACGCTCAGTGTTTATATCTTAAATCAATAGTTTAAATGACTAGTGAATTATCAATCTGTATAAGTAGGACAAGAGCACAGGCTGTAGATTAATGTACCATCCAGTAATGTATCACCTGTTGATGAGTTAATGTGTCTACACTCACTGGGCTTACTCTCGATGCGATTAACTTGATGCTTAGTACTTTAATCCCACCTTTTTCTATAAAGTTCACTTGGGAATAAATGCTACTTTAGAGATCTAATATAGCAGTGGTTCTCAAATTTTTTTTGACTCCATGGCCCCCCCGTGTAGACCAAGGCCACATCCACACTAATACAAAACTCAGTTTTCTAACGTCCAAAGTATGCAATAATTAAGAGCGCTTTCGCAAACACTTGGAGGAAAACAGTGTTTTAGTGTGGATGAGGAATAATCGTAGCGAAATCAATGCGTTTTCAAATTATACTTCTGCTGTAATGACAAAAGCAAACTTTTTACTAACAGAAACTAGGAGTATTAAAAACTGAAAGTAATTAAAGGTGATGTAAGCGATTTTAGAAGAGGGGACTGTCTGCGTCCTGCAAGACTACTACACAGCACGGCCACTACAAGTTACGCCTCTCCAAATAACCAGCGAAATCCTGAAGTCTTGGAACAGTTAGATGCCACATTCATACACTGTATGCAGCAAGCTTACCCCTACACCTATCCATAACTCTAATAAACCTAACCATAACCAAAGTTTGTAAAACCATTAAATATACCGCAAATTAAAAGTTCTTTTGAATTCAATCATACCGCCTTATCACTAGGAGATAATAGATATTTCACTAATAGATTAGGATCAAAGAACATTTCAAATCAGCAATAAAATATGATCATTGTTACGTAACTGGGAAGGACGAGACGAGAGAGTGTGGATCCAACTCCAGAACTATTTATTAAAAGGAACTCAAAAGATGAAGAGGGAAATAAGATGAAACTAAAACACTGGAGCAAAAGGGAAATTAAACGTAACAGCAGATTGCTGGCTAAAATAACATCATACACTAACAAGCAAACTAACAAGATCTGACAAAGACTAAGGGGAACATGAGGGCTATATATACACACAAGGGTAATGACTAAACATGGAACACCTGGGAACAAAGATGGGGAACAGATGAGTGTGATCAACAAAGGAGCATCATGGGAAGTGTAGTCTAACAGCCAAAACATAAAGGGAAGGTGATGGGATAAACACAAGTGAGTTTGTGATAGTACCCCCTGCTCCTGATGCCCAAAGATGGATGGGAAGGGAGGCAGGGCAAAGCAGACCAGGAAGGATCCAGAGGATGATTCTGAGGCCAAGGAGGAGTTGACAGACGATCAGGAGGCCTGGGAGGCGACCACAGGGCCGGGACAGGAGGCCTGGGAGGCGGCCACAGGGCCGAGACAGGAGCCCTGGGAGGCAGCCACAGGGCCGAGACAGGAGGCCTAGGAAGTGGCCACAGGGCCGAGACAGGAGGCCTGGGAGGCAGCCACAGGGCCAAGACAGGAGGCCTAGGAGGTGGCCACAGGGCCGAGACAGGAGACCTGGGAGGCAGCCACAGGGCCAAGACAGGAGGCCTAGGAGGTGGCCACAGGGCCGAGACAGGAGGCCTGGGAGGCAGCCACAGGGCCGAGACAGGAGGCCTAGGAGGTGGCCACAGGGCCGAGACAGGAGACCTGGGAGGCAGCCACAGGGCCAAGACAGGAGGCCTAGGAGGTGGCCACATGGCTGAGACAGGAGGCCTGGGAGGAAGCCACAGGGCAGGGACTGGGTCAGGTGGCCGCCTCCTAGGCCTCAGGGCAGGGACTGGGTCAGGAGGAGCAGGGAATTGAGTTCCAGGAGGAGGATCTGGAGGTGGAGCGGGCGGAGCCACAGGGAGAGCAGGGATTTGAATCCTGAAGAGAACAGGAGGAGTCCCTGGAGGAGGAGTCTCTGGGAGGGTGGGAGGAGTCCCTGGAGGGGAAGGCTCGGAGCCGTGGAAGGCTCGGAGCCGTGGAAGTATAGCTATCTGGAAGCTATATTTTGGAAGTATAGTATTTGCCCGGCTTGTATAGCTCATGCACATGCGCGTTAGTGAGCTGACTGACAAGCGATGTCTGTATCAAAAAGGTGATTTGCTCTTCTACCTGTAAGGCGGGACTTCCTTTCTACATCCGTTGAGGGTTGGGCATTCCAGTTTCTCCCATTCATTTAAATAGAAGTGGCCTGACTCTGCTAAATAATCTCTGGTTCAGTTTAACATTTATATCTTCCGTGTGATATGTGACATATCATTTAAAAGATAATCAGGATATTATACAGCGACTGCATAGGATTTTAACTGTTCTTGGAGCCAACAGAATCGCTTGATGATCCAAGGAGGGCGTTACGTGTAGTAGGCATGTGGTGAAGTTGGTGTTTCTTGTAATCTTTCAGGATGCAGACAGATGTGGATTTTAGCCATTCTATAATTTCCACAAACTGAGCCACTGTATTAGCCACGCCCCCTGTTTCCAAAACCCCGTACTCCAAAGATGCCAAATGTGCTTTATTGAGACCAACATGAACAGAAACATTTGTCAAAATCAACAGCAGCTAAATAGCGCCCTCAACTGACAACTGTTATGAGCAACATGGCATAAAAATGGCATTAAGCCTCAACAATTCGCTGCAACTACGATACTATGAGAATGCACAAAATGACTGACAGGCAGAAAGCGTTTGTTTGCTGTTTACAGAGTCTAGAGCTGTCACAGAGATATCTCATGACACTTATTTCAGTGATATCTTTCAGAGAGTAGAATTTTTTTTCATACATTTCCATGAAAAAATCGCTTACAGCACCTTTAATTGGGATTAATTTTCAAGAACTGTATGTTACTTAATAAAAACAACAAGGAACTGAATTAAAATAAGAACCACAATGTCAGTTTACATGCTGTACATCATGATTCTGGCAGTTTTAAGCATTTTAATAAAGTTAAATTATTATAATATCATCTTGGGACCTCCTTGGAATTTTGGGCCTCGTCCCCCTGATTGAGAACCACTGTGTAAAAACTGGAAAAGATTCTCCTGTGACGTCACTATGAAGAACCTTATTTTGATTCTTTACAAGTATTTCAAAGGATTTTCACATAACATGATAAAATGGTTCCTTGTGGTATTACTGTGAAGAACTATTTTTGGGTTCTTTAAAGCACCTGAATATAGATGGTTTACTTAAGAACAAAAAAATACAAATCTCTATGCTGGACCAAAAAAGTTGATCCTATATCATCATGCAAAACACCTCTTTTTTTTTTTTTCTAAATGGGAAATTTACTTTTAAGAGAGACTACTGTTAATTAGCTTTATGCAAATTAAAAGAGAAAGAATAATTTATGCTTTTGTTCACCAAGGATGCAATAAATTGATCAAGAATGATAGTAAATACATTTATAATATTACAAATGACTTTCTATTTAAATAAATGCTGCATTCTTGAAACTTTTTGTTCATTCAAGAATCCTCAATTTGCAGCACGTGGTCATTGAAGAGGCCAGTTTGGGACCTGTAAGTGCAATATTACCAATGTTTTTGGCAGTATTTTTAATCAGTGTAATGCATCCTTGGTGAACAGAAGCATCAATTTCTTTCAACCACAAAAAATATCTTAGTGTTCAAAAACATTTGAACAGTAATGTACATTGAGACACAAGAAATTAGGCCATTTAAAGGTGCAGTAAGCAATTTTGGGGGGAATTAGCACAGATGACAGATATCAGTGAATTAGGTGTCCTTAGAAATCACACCTGTTTCTGAGACTTTGCAAACAGCAAAGAGAAATAAATAAATAAAAGTCAGGGGAGCGGCCTGTGCATTTTAGCCAATCAGAAACTTTCTCTGCCTTTAAATAATTTTGCGTGTTGGGATTTGCTGACATCAGATTGGCCGACATCTTTGGAGGGCGAGGCTTTAGAGAGAGGGGTGTGGTTGATCACAGCAAGTAAGCGCCTTTAAACGTATTATTATTATTTTTGTGTGTGTGTGTCATTTGGATGAAAGTAAATGGAATTCAGTAGAATCTTACATAAAATATTAATCAGAGTATCAACCTTTAATTAACCATAAAGATGTTATTGTTTACCTGAAGAACTGGATGGCGTAAGCCTAAGTTTCATCATTTTAATTGTCTTAAAGGAATATTCCGGGTTCAATACAAGTTCAGCTCAATCGACAGCATTTGTGGCATAATGTTGATTACCACAAAAATGTATTTCGACTCTTCCCTCCCAAAGCACAAATCGAGGTTACAGTGAGACACTTACAATGGAAGTCAATGGGGTCAATTTTTGGAGGGTTTAAAGGCAGAAATGTGACACTTATAATTTTATAAAAGCACTTACATTAGGGCCTGAGTATCTCAGCGAGTATTGACGCTGACTATCACCCCTGGAGTCGCGAGTTCGAAACCAGGGTGTGCTGAGTGACTCCAGCCAGGTCTCCTAAGCAACCAAATTGGGTAGAGTCACATGGGGTAACCTCCTCGTGGTCGCGATTAGTGGTTCTCGCTCTCAATGGGGCGTGTGGTAAGTTGTGCGTGGATCGCGGAGAGTAGCATGAGCCTCCACATGCTGTGAGTCTCCGCGGTGTCATGCACAACAAGTCACATCATAAGATGCGTGGATTGATGTCTCAGAAGCGGAGGCAACTGAGACTTGTCCTCCACCACCCGGATTGAGGTGAGTAACCGCACCACCACGAGGACCTACTAAGTACTGGGAATTGGGCATTCCAAATTGGGAGAAAAAAAAAAAGCACTTACATTAGGGCCTGAGTAGCTCAGTGAGTATTGGCGCTGACTATCACCCCTGGAATCGCGAGTTCGAAACCAGGGTGTGCTGAGTGACTCCAGCCAGGTCTCCTAAGCAACCAAATTGGGTAGAGTCACATGGGGTAACCTCCTCGTGGTCGTGATTAGGGGTTCTCGCTCTCAATGGGGCGTGTGGTAAGTTGTGAGTGGATCGTGGAGAGTAGCATGAGCCTCCACATGCTGTGAGTCTCCGCGGTGTCATGCACAACAAGTCACATCATAAGATGCGCAGATTGATGGTCTCAGAAGCGGAGGCAACTGAGACTTGTCCTCCGCCACCCAGATTGAGGTGAGTAACCGTGCCACCACGAGGACCTACTAAGTAGTGGGAATTGGGCATGCCAAATTGGGATAAAAAAATAAAAAATAAAAAAAACACTTACATTAATTCTTCTGTTAAAACTCATGTATTATTTGAGCTGTAAAGTTGTTTTTACGACTTTTTTTTACAACGACAGTCTTACAGTCATTTTAGGGTTTTAGGGTTTGTTGACATTACATCGTCATGGCAACAAAGTTGTAAAATTGGCTCTAACTTTACACAGAAAAGGTTAATACGTGATTTTATAACAGTAAAATCATGTTAACACACATATTGTTTATGTCTTGTGTCTATACTTTTGAATCAGTGAGTATTTTAATGTTTGACCCCATTGACTTCCATTGTAAGTGTCTCACTGGAACACACATTTTTGCTTTTCTAAAGAAAAGGAGGGACGAGTCGAAATACATTTTAGTGGTAATCAACATTATTCCACAAATGCTGTCAATTGAGCTGAACTTTTATTGAACCCGGAATATTCCTTTAAGAACAATATAAGTCAATAGGAAGTCAACATTTAGTTATGCAGTTAAATATGTTAACTAGGCATAAATCTATATAAACCTCTTTATGGCAGGTTTCTATTTATTTTTTATTCTTTATCCTTTATTCGGATCCCAATTAGATTCCACAACATGGTTTATAGTCTTCCTCGGGTCCACACAATGATACACAATACAAAAATAACAATATTTATAATGGCACAAATTAGAATAAAACTCCTGTAGTCAGAATCACCAAAAATAATTTCCCCACATTATTGTCATATATGGTGAATGTTATATTAGGTTACTCATGATACATGAAACAAAATAAAAAAAGAATTTTAAATGCCAATCATTAAATAATAATAATAATAATAATAATAATAATAATAATAATAATAATAATAATAATAGCAAAAATTATGAAAAAAGAGAGAAAAAATCTGAAAAGCACATACACTAACCTATGCATTTGCTCGCATATCTTTCACATTTTTTTTGAACAAATATATTCTTTTACTATGTCTTATATTAATTTGAAGCACATTTGAGGCGGCTGAACCTCTAAAGGCAAAAATGATTCATTAATTCAAATATGAATATTTTAGATGTAAGTTTGGGTTAATCTGTTGTAATTACAATTACCTTATATAAAATAACAGAAGTATGTGATGTCCTTATTTAAATAAGTAAATGTATGTGTGTGTTTGAACTAGAATATAAACCCTAGTGATTCACCAGAAAGATTTAATTGTTTATAAATTGATATTATCACAGCTGCTCCTGCAGTCACTCACACACACACACACACACACACACACACACACACACACACACACACACACACACACACACACACAGTGTTGCGTGCGCGCGCTCAGAGGAATGCGCGTCTCTCTCTCTCGCGCAGTGATCAGTCTCGCGCCCATCTGCTCCGTACTTTTCCTCGCGGATGTATGAGTGTTGAGAGCGGGTCCGGCTCTGCTTCACGGGAGATCGACAGTTCGAGAGGAGACACGACAGTGAAAGAACAGAACCGAACCGTTCGTGTGAGCGCGAGACACTCGCGGGCGGAACACCGGAGCTATGGATGAGCGCGCGCCAGGCAACACAGGTGCGTTTATCACATTCACACCTGCGATACGCACAACTCACGCGAACGGTCATGAATACAAAAATAAATGTGCGATTCACGGAGGTAAATGCGTCGCGTTGCTTGCTGAGAGGTGCGTCGTGATTGTTTTATATTTGTTTTATATATAACTCTCTATCTGATGGTAATACTTTAACATATGCCGTTTAATGCTTATTTCTTTCCTTCCAAGGTCTTTCAAAGTATACCATGGTATTACCATAGCACAGGTTCAAAACATTGCCATGCAGATTTCTTGCTGATGGTAATACTATGTTATCTACTTTTATATTATTATTATTATTATTATTATTATTATTATTATTATTTAAAATGTAAACGAGTGACATTTACAGGTGTTTGCATGGAAGTAGCATATATATTAATTAACTTTAAATACAGAACATCTAGATTTGGATATTTTAATATACAGCATAAAATGTTAGCTAAACTCATTGCAATCCTATACAGTTCAAGGGAGCATGTTTGAAAAATATGAATGGGTTTCATTGCACACATTAGGCTTTTTTAATCTCTTGGGGATACAAATGTATGCATGCATGTACAGTATTTGGTGGTAAACAAGTGCTGTGATATCATGCTTTGGGTAGATACTGTAGGACACATAAGGAGTTTATTACATGCCAGTTCAGCAGATGAAGCAAAAAAAATAAATAAAATAAAAACACACTCCATGACGCTTGAAACTTGCGAATGGCACCTTTCACGAATTTCTTAAAAATAGAAATACCTTAGTAATCAATCTGATTTTCAGCACTGTCATTTCAAGTGCACAAAATGAGGCTTATTTTTGTGCAAGTCCCTTTATTAATGTCTCTGGAATTCATCAGTGTGTAATTGAATCCTGGATTGTTGTGGCGCTTGGTCTCGGGCTGCTATTTAAAATCTAACAGGAAAACGGGAATGAGCCGACACAGTATTCCGCCGTCAATCCCTCACCAGGCGTCTACGCTTCTGAACCCATCCAATGGTTTACTCACAGCTATTCATCACTCAGGTGGAGGCAATAGGCACTACATCAATTCTCATTTACGGGTGCATTCTGTTTAGCCCCGACTCATTGTTCAAGTCCAACCAGATTAGATGGGCTGAGATGTGAGGTAACCTGTGAAGTATAACGGTTAGTGGCAGACTATATGGGCAACTCATCAATATTCTTCTTAGGGGACCCCAACAATCCTATACTGGACTGTAACCCGCTGCCATCTTACATTGAGCTGTTTGTTTAAGAATGTTTGATTTGTTTGGAGCGTTTTGCCACAGGCCAACTGATTCACCTTTAATTAAAAGAAAGAGTGGCTGTTTATTTTTGGAATCCCCCCGGCTTGTCTTGGGAAAGCAGGCAGCTCCTAGAATTTTAGTGAAGCAGGTTTTCAATTAAGTGCAAATGTCTTTGCCAGGGCACCAGAGAGTTTGAGCAGGTCTCTTCACTGTGACAGTAATGCAACTGTAATCATATGGTTCCTTCTGTTTAAACCCTATTGTGTTCGTAGTAAATTAAAAGATTTATGACTGTGCATCATATGATTTTCTCACAGATAAAGGTATTGGAGATGATCTGTCTCTAGGGGAAACTGTTAAAAATAAGACACTTGTCCCAACGGAGACGTAGGCTGTGTTTGCATGCACCCTCATAATGCGATCAAGGCAATACTTTGTAAACAGAATATTGCGATTATGATATTGCGATTATGCTTATAATAAGAGTAATTATAATCGCAGTAAGATATGTGGAGTACTCCTATTTTAATCGCTTTATACTGGCATGCAAACACTTTAATCATATTTCTTCCAGTCTGACCAAAGTGTGCCTGCGCCAGTGCTGCAGGCGGATCATGTTACGCACCAGCACAGGTTTAAAAACATCGCTTAACAGAAGAAGCTGCATTTACTTTTCGGCTTCATGTAAAACGGCAGTTCCATGCACCGTTTTCCAGCAGTGGTGCTCCCCCATCTACAGCCCCACGGCAAAAGAAAACATATTTTCCCAGTTGTTAATGTCCGTTTGCAGTCTGAATTGAATGTTAATAAAAAGACTATATGCCACAAAATAATGGAAGGAAACAAGTCTTTGAAATAAGTTTGTGCTCACGGGCAAAACACAACAACATCCACGCACAAATGATTCTTATGAAATGCTTCTTTTAAGTGAATCAAAACAGACAGAGCAACCAGTGTAGTCTGACAAACAAATAACTCTTATGAACCGATTCTATTAAGTGAATCAAAACAGACAGAGCAACCAGTGTAGTCCGACAAACAAATGACTCTTATGAACCGATTCTATTAAGTGAATCAAAACAGACAGAGCAACCAGTGTAATCCGACAAACAAACGACTCTTATGAACCAATTCTATTAAGTGAATCAAAACAGACAGGGCAACCAGTGTAATCCGACAAACAAACGACTCTTATGAACCAATTCTATTAAGTGAATCAAAACAGACAGGGCAACCAGTGTAGTCTGACAAACAAATGAATCTTATGAACCGATTCTTTTAAGTGAATCAAAACAGACAGAGCAACCAGTGTAGTCTGACAAACATCAGCCATTCTGCTCCCTAGATATCGGTATCGGCATCGGCCATTGAAAAACCCATATCGGTCAACCCGTAGTTAAAATTAGGGATGGCCATTTTGGTCAATGCACCCCTCAAAATCACAACATAATCAATCTCAAAATTAAAAATAAGCTCCCTATTTGACACGTTTGTTGTTGTCAGGTAATTGTCACTGAATTTCAAATTAAGTGAGAAGTCACATCATGCATGATCACCATCGATCATCGTTTTCACGATCGATCATTGCTGCCACGTCAGAGTACCAGAGTACTCGAGTGTGCCCATCCTTTGTTGAAATACTCACTTTTTAAAAAGTATAGCCACAAGACGTAATATGCATGTTAACTTGATTTTAGTGTGATAAAATCACGTACTTACATTATCTGTGTAAAGTTATATTGAAGTCATTGTTTACAAACAAACACTCCGCCCAACCACTTCCAGGATCTTTTGGTAGCCCAGAAAAGAACCGCTGTCTACGGGCGGTTCCCTCAAATTACGCTGAAACTTCCCAAAAAGTGCTGTTTGTGGGGTTGAAACACTCCGTTTCCTATTCCTACAGATTATTGGAAATTAGGGGTTCTTAAAATTTCCACCAGATCGTTGCATCCGGAAAAACTCTTTTACGGGTATATTTTACGGGTCACCGTCATTGTTTTTGCATCTTCTCTATTAGACATAATCGACCCGTAACAGCCGTTGGATATGAATGAATTTTTTTACGAAGAGCTCTGATCACAAACGGCTGTTTTTAATTTCCAAAGTGCTGTCGCTGTGACAGATATGAGGTCAAATATGATGGTCTAAGGATGATCTTTTATGATCAAGACCACCATATGTGATATAACGGGAGGAACGGGACCCGTCTCCACCACTGCAGTGCATGGACTACTGTTTGTGAAGGGATAAGTGAATAAAAATAATGTCATACTGTGAAAATTAGTCTTTGCATTTATTTTGAATGCAGTAAATACTATTGTTCAATCAAAAAGTTGACATGGAATATGATCATATTCAAGTAAAATATTTTCTGTATGTGGGTTAATAATTTAAGCAGAAAAGATGTGTATTGCATGTCTGATGGTAGTTTTCGTTTCTAAGTACCCAAATTCTTAGGCTATAGAAGTATGTTAAACGTGAGGATGTGTCGTCTTCAACCTGTCACATGTCCGACA
>NC_059364.1:2080000-2112500 GCF_019703515.2 Myxocyprinus asiaticus | reverse complement strand
AAACAAACATGTAACAAAATGTAGTAAGTGTATTAAATGTGTAAATACATAAATATTTAAAAGGCACAATCATACATTGTGAAATATTTTAACTTCAGAAAACACTGTAAATATGAAAGAATTTAACAAATACAAATCTTTAACAAATCTATGCAAGTTTTTTTTATTATTATTTTTATTTTTTTATTTTTTTCTCCAATGTGTCCGTAGAGGGTTGTATCATTTTAGAGATAAAGAGGGCCAGAATTATTAAAAGAGGAAAAATATGTCATGATTTGTAAAAAAAAAAAAAAAAAGAAATGTAATAGGTTAAACGTTCAGTGATTACAGCTGTTAAATGCCTAAATGCACAATGCAATTCACTACGTTTAAAGACCCCATGAGATCAAAATGGGAGTTTTGATTCTTTTCTGGAAAAACAGACACAAAATATTGCTGACATCATCTTGCACTCATGGAGTTTCTCGTCCAAAAATAAATTCTCTCTAGTGAATAACACCTGCCTGAATCATGGTTCAAGTTTATGATGTAAAATAAAGACTATTAGCTGTTAGAGTGACATACCCTTCAATATGTCTCACGCTAACTTTGTTTCAATAGAAAATTGTGCTTGTTAAGCCATTTCATGGGGTCTTTTAAAAGAACATGCAACCATGAATTGAAAGCGGCAACGGAAAGTATTTTTCTGTAAAACGATTAGTAGAGCAAAATTGCTTTAAAACTACCAGACCAAACATAAAGATGAAAAACATTTAGTTTTTAATAAGATCAGATAATAATTGTTCCTTGTTCATGTTTTCAGTGAATCATTTGTTTCATTTCAAAATAATCGCGCCTCATTTTCTCTTCCATCTCGTCAGAGACGACCCACGAGCGATATTAGTAATTGATGAGATTGTGTTAGATGAATTAAAGGAGGAAAATTGCTAGGAGAGGGAATGGCACATTTTTAAGCATGTTAATGTATTCGGCTCTTTATGGGAAAGTAAAGCACGGGATCTTTCCCCTCAGGAGGTCCAGAAGCGAACGTGGTAACACACGACTCTAATGTATGCCAGATTCAATCTACAGGCCCTAATGTCTCCTGATAATTAATATTCTCCTGCTGGAGTTACGACATACAGTTGTTGTAGAACCAGACGGTTGTGTGTTTGGAGGGTTTCGGTGAGTTCCAGATGTCTCCAGTTCACACACACACACACACACACACACACACAGTATATAAATGCATGTTTTGCATGAAGAAATAGCTTGTTTTGAGGATCATTAAGATTATTTGCATGGTGACACTATTTTCATGGCAAATAAGCACATTTCCCTCTAATTCTCACAAACTTAAAGCATTTTAATGTGTTATAAAGTAATACAAAATTATCCCATTTTATTTATTTATTTATTGCATACATTAATTTCAGTACAACACATAATACCATGACATATATTTACAATAATAAAAAAAACATATTTACAATTTAAATAATATATAATTATTTTATTCATATTATGTTAATGAGAAATGAAAAAATGTTCTCATGAAAAAAAATCTCAAAATCTCTCATGCAAAAAAAATCCTAATTCAGGGATTCAAACGACTTATTTTCGAGCAGTCACCTTTTTTTGAAGCCAGTTTGCCCAAGTAAAGGCTACATTTGACTTAAAATCACTTGAGTGCTTAAAAGTTAAAAGTACTTAAATGTGTTGAGGTTTAAATACAATAAGCAAATCTGCGTTTCTGTTTATGGTCTTAAAAATAGGCTTAATTTTCTTAATGCAAAATTACGTTTTATTTTTATCCTGTTCTTGACAGGTTTTGTAAGATTTACCCCATTTAGCTTATGATTTAGTGTCGGACCGAAAAGATATATATCCTAAATGAATAATACATCAAAATGCTCAAGAAGTACCAAGAATAAAATATTCTTCTACCTGGCAGACTGCAGAGACTGGCACAGAGTGTGGTAATGTGACAAGACTAGAGGAGTCATTTGTCATAGGCGTATGAGTCGATGGCTGCAGGCGATGTGTAACTCAAGTGACGCCCGCAGGCCAGACATGTCAAGACTTTCAGATGACTTTAGTTCTTCATATGGAACACTCTGTTATATGGTGAATGCTGAAGTGGACAAAAACAGATTAGCCTCTGAGGGATGCTCTGTGCTTTTCAACATTTTCCCGTCTGATCTAGTGCTTAAAGCAGGCTTTGTACTGTATGTGCCCGATTCTCAGACTTAAGGACCCTTTTGAAATCCAAAAGAAGCTAAGCACACAGTTTTGGTCACAGATGGCATTGAATTTTGTTCACCTTGCGGTTTTGCAAGCATCAAATGGTGCAACAATGTGCAACAGCAACTTTCAACTGTCTGAACAGTTGTTAATCATGGTTAATATACTCTACACCAGTGGTTCTTATCTGGTGTTGCTTCAGAACCCCACAGTACCAAAGTTGTTTATTATAAAAAATTAAGCAAAAATATCCTTAGAATCAAACATTGAAATTTATCGTGAATTGACAATTTTGGTTTCTAAAGGCTAGGGTATACTTTGTTTTTTGCATGCCATGCCAACAAGCGCTCAGCCTTTTAAAGTCTTGACCACGAGCCCATACAGACTAGCAATAGACCGATATATATCGGTTTTTACCGATTAATCGGTGCCGATAGTTGCTTTTTTGGAACTATCGGTTAGTGGCAAAAATCTATGCCGATAGTTTCTTTTTTCTTTTTCTTTTTCATTTTATTATTCCTCATCAAAAAGTCAGAAAGTATTCAGACCCCGTATGATAAAATGCTTTAAATTATATTTTTTCACATCAATCTATACTCCATACCCCATGATGACAAAGCAAAAACAAGATTTTTGATAACTTTACAAATGTATTAAAAACTGGAAAAACTGAAATATCACATTGACATAAGTATTCAGACCCTTTACTATGACGCTTGCATCCCATTTCTCTGGATCATCTTTGAGATGTTTCTACACTTTGATTGGACCAGTGGCAAATTCAGTTGATTGGACATGGTTTGGAAAGGCACACACCTGTCTATATTAGTGATCGACCGATATATCGCCGAGGTCGATAAATCGGCCGATATTCAGAATTTTTTAATTATCGACATCGGCCGATACATTTTCCCGTTTGGCCGATTTGTTTCTTGAGGGCGCCGAGAATCGCCTGCTTGCATGTGAAGCGTCTGAGACATGTAAACAACCAGTCACAGTTCGTTTTGTTATTACGTGCCATCGTGTTACTGCAATATTTGAGCTCATTGTTAAAGTGCTTGTCTGTTTCATTCTCCCTCTCTCTCCTCAACAGTTCTCTGTAACTTTAACTGTCTTGTCTAATGATAAAAATGCAAATTTCGTTTAAACAGATGTAATAAACCAACCTCACAAAAATCCAGTGTTTTTTTCCCGTCGAGCGCTCATCTAACATCTTCCTCTGAAGCGTGTATTCTATCAGCCAGAATCAAAAACTTCAGGATCAGGATCAAAAGTTCCTCTGATTCAAAAATCATGATGTTCACTCCATGACAATCCAAGCAGGCGATCCAGGCCGTTCGAACTGTCAGGAGATTGCTGTTCGCGCTGGATCTGCATGAGCGCGAGTACAACGTAAAAGCGCTTCACATGTGGTATAAGTAAATGTCTTTGTAACACTTCTCAGTGGAAGGAGGAGGCGAGAAGCAGATTTCCTGGTTCAGGTAAGCTTTTTATTTTCCTCTCTGCGGCAAATACACACTCTCAGGGTTTTTACGTTGTTCAATAAGTCACTCTAAAAATACACAAACTACTTCACAAAATAAACTCTCAACTTTGCAATAATAAAGTCTTCACTTCACAATCGGGTCTCTGGTGCCCAGGCTCTCTCTCACGTCTACCTGTGGTGTGGCTCTATTTATGCCGCTCATTTAGACATAATTTAACTCAGGTATAAGCGCCCTTACCACTTTCTCTCTCTCCGGAGAGATGCTTGACCACGCCCCTGCTGCCACAGTCTTATTCACTATGCACTGTATGTACAATTGGTTTGATTTGGTATTATGCGATTGTTAATGTGCACATGACATCTATGCTTGCTGGACTACTGTGTGTACTGTTATTTACTTCTTCCTAATATATTAACAATTTCTTCATGTGCAAATAAATTACTAAAATTTGATGACTAAACAGAAATCTAAAGTAAATATAGTGTTAAATAATAGTTTATGTATATATTTTTGTTAGCAAATTAATGTTTGTTATTTACTATATTAAATTGAGTGATATATCGGCATTGTATCGTCCTATCTCTCTGGATAGGACCCTGCTCTCTGGATATTGGCATCGGTCATTAAAAAACCCATATCGGTCGACCTCTAATATATATATATATATATATATATACACACACACACACACACATATAGTGTATATATACAGTATATATACTTTTTTGTCTTTGTGTCTTACGATATTTGTTGTCGTATGTCACTCTGAGATGTCTTACAGGTCGCTCGCCACAGTGGCGGGTAGATGAGCAAAATTACCCGCCAATGCTTATGAAGTGGCGGTATGGAGTGGTGGTGGCATAGTGGGCTTAAGCACAGAACTGGTCAGCAGAAGGTTGCCAGTTCGAACCCCACAGCCAACACCATTGTGTCCTTGAGCAAGGCACTTAACTCCAGGTTGCTCTGGGGGCGACTGTCCTTGTAATAAGTGCACTGTATGTCGCTTTGGATAAAAGCGTCTGCCAAGTGCATAAATGTAAATGTATGGGTAATGTAAATACCCCCATTTGGCGGATGGCGGGTGGTAATTTCATACCCTGGTTATTGGCCTTTCCGATAGTTATCGTATTGGCAAAATCCACTAATGGTCGACCTCTAATACAGACACATTCTTCTGTCCTGGTCCTTTTTTAATTCAAAATAAATTATACATAAAGTATATTTTGCATATGGTAAATTACACCATTCTCTGCTTAAAGTGCTCTCTCTGTTGGGAACTTTCACGAAACTGAAAGTTGCTGTCACTTGCATGTGTACAGGAGAATTTCCCTGTGTTTGTATGCCTTTACTCATTTTTCCTCTCCAGTCCACATATTAACATAGTCATACATGTCTTTAAAGGTTTGGCCTAGATTTGGCTCATTTGGTGCCCGTTGAGAGTGTCCATGAGCTCTTTCTGTTAAATTGGCTCAGTTGTAGATTGATGCGATCAGTCAGAGCAGATTCCTGATTAGCCCTTTAGGGAACATGGAAAGATTAGCTACAGCGCTACGGTTTGACACAGTCCATCTCACAAACTTCCCAAACTGAACGACATCGCTGTCTTTAATAGCTTTTAGACATAACCGAGCACTGCTAGCTCATTCTCTAAGTCTCCCGGGATCTCATTTATTAGTCAAGAAGTCATTAGCATTTCTGAGCAGCTTCTCCAGTTATCTGGCCTCTTTAGCGCTGCGAGGTGAGTGTAGACATGTGAGGACACTGTGAATATAGCTGCCAATATGTCATCTGTTTTTTCTCGCTTATATATAAAACATTACTTACTTTGTTACGGTATGGGCCATAACTAGGCTAATACTCAGATTTGCATATTTGAGCCTAGCTTTTTCTTGATGACTTTTACCTTTGATTTGTCTTTTACTCTTAAATAGTCTTGAAAATGGTTGAATTTTTTTTTTCATGCTGTTCCGTTAACTGGGTGGTTCTCACAAAACCTGTCAATGAAATGTCCTGGTCCTATTTTACTCCAAAATCAAAATGAACAATTAAGAAATTACATTTTGCATGTAGACAATGAAGCCTATTCTTAAGATTTATTAAACTTGGGAATACATTTTTCCCTCTGATGGCAAGTGGTCCAGGCCCGGAAGCAGCAAAGCAACCCCAAATCATGATGCTCCCTTCACCGTACTTCACCGTTGGGATGATGTTTTCATGTTGGTATGTGGTGCCCTTTTTACGCCATACGTAGTGCTGCGTGTTCTTCCCAAACAATTCAACCTTAGTTTCATCAGTCCACAAAACATTTTCCCAGAAGTGTTGTGGAGTGTCAAGGTGGTCTTTGGCACATTTCAGGCACGCAGCAATGTTTTTGTTGGAAAGCACAAAGCCTCCTTCGTGGTGTCCTGCCATGGACACTATGCTTGTTTAATGATTTCTGTATAGCAGACTAATGATCAGAGATGTTATCCAGTTCCAGTGATTCCTTCAAGTCTTTATCTGTCACTCTAGGGTTCTTTTTTTACCTCTTTGAGCATTCTGCTCTGTGTCCTTTCAGTCATCTTGGCTGGACGGCCACTTCTAGAGAGAGTACCTATAGTACTAAATCATCTCCATTTATAGACGGTTTGTCTAACTGTGGACAGATGAATGTCTAAGCTCTTCCAGATAACTTTGTAACCATTTTCAGCTTTATGCAAAGCAACATTTCTTGATCGTAGGCCTTCTGAGATCTCTTTCTTTTTTTTTTTTTGCAAGGCATGGCCCACGTCTTATTAACTGGATGCCAGGTTTGCCAACTTCTGACTCTAATTAGCTTTTATTGACATCATTAGCCGAGGGGTTCACTTACTTTTTCCACGGCACTGTGAATGTTTAATGGCATGAGTTCAGTAAACATGAAAGATTATAATTGTTTTTGTGTTGTTAGCTTAAGCACATTGTGTTTGTTTAAACTTGTGACTTTTATGAAGATGAGATCACATTTTATGAGCAATTAATGCAGAAAACCAGCTAATTCCAAAGGGTTCACATACTTTGTCTTGCCACTGTACGGTATGTATAAAAACAATGCATCTGGAAAAGTGCATTGATTACTTTCCCTCATTTAATCTTCTCCAACTCATATAACATCAAAAGATCGCACATGAGTCATGCCGATGGGACAGGCTCATTAATGCTAGATGTATTCTGATGAGACTTCCAGAACATGCACCTCAGAATGACGGGCTTTGTGCTTTCTTCTGTTCAATTTACTGTCATTTGGGAATAATTGGATGGTAGCATGTTTGGAGTGCAGTTTGAGGGGCAGTGTTGAAGCTAGTTGTTGAAAATGAGGCGCTTGACACCTAATATAAAATATTTTTTCATCACGAATTCAGAGGCACGTGCGCTATGGGGTGAATTTATATTTCCACTTGATGAGCACGAAAGACATTTATTCATGGCATTCGTTCGCTTCAGATGAGTGTGAAAGCCTCCTTTACCGCATGTTGTTCGTCTATATTCCACTCTACAAGTGTTGCATTGGTTGCGCCGCATGTTGTTCTTTGGCTGCACAATTAGACAATTGATGTGTGTTTAATGGCTTTGTTTCTCAAATACCTGCAATAGGCAGGAGCCAAAATATTGCAGTGTTTATTATTGCATAGCGTGAAATGAAATTACCCAGAGATTAAAGCTGTCTCATAGAAACGGTGCTCATTTGATTTTGCGGCTTACTTTATTATGCTATTTTATATTCTGAATGTCTGAAGGTATTTATTGTTTTTTTTGTTTTGTTTTCAGACTTTCATAAAAATGTTTTGTTTTTTACGGAAGCCCTGAACTGCACTGTGGGAAAAAACTTCACTTAGTGCCTTACTGGGTCTGTGTCCTACAATGTTTATTTATTTATTTTATTTTTTCTGATCTTAAAAAAATAAAAATAAAAATAAAATCTCACATTTATTTCAACATTTTTTTTCAACATTTTTTTTCTCTTCAAAAATATTTTTTTTTTAGCAGCCTCCATATTCCAGGTGGTGAATGTCATCTAGTTACACTTGACAACGATTGCCATATGAAACAGTATCCTGAGGTATATTCATTTAATTGTGGGATTTCATGTATTAGTAGACTCTCTAACATTTTATATGTTTCTTTCCTTGATTGAGATTTGCAAAGCATTCTTGTTAGAGTATTAGACAACTATAAATCAACAGATCAAGTACCGCATCTGTTATCTTTAACCTCGTAAGATTTTACTGATAGTGGCACCTGGTGGCCGAGGTTGGTACCGCATGCTAATTGTTAGCTAGCAAGAAAAAAAATAAAAAGAGAATAAGATAAAAAAAATTATTTGTAGGACATAGGCTCAGGAAGGCACTTAGACACCTAAAAAAAATTCACCTAGTGAAATTATTTTCCCAGTGCAGTTCAGGTTTCTGTAGTTTTTCATGGAATAGTGGAGGAAAAAGAGCCAATAGACTCTGAAAGAATTGTTGTTGTTTTTTTTGTCTTTAGAGAAAGTCTGTCAGTAAACTTGGATGTTTTCCACTGGAGACTACATGAGTGAAAACGTTTAAAGTACTCCAGCAAAAACCATTATGTTTTTGCTGAACAACAGCATAAAAGTTACATTTTTATTAGTGGCATTTGCTAAGGCAAGCATCACTATTGCTCACTATTGCAACCAAATAGCCATTCTCTTACTAAAAAATCCCTCTGTCCTTTTTGTGAGTCTTGACCATTTGCCAGTTGAACGTTTCTAGACTTATCTTTGCTCCTGAGAGCATGAGTTGATTGGGTTTGTGTCATGTTTGTGAAATATGCCCTCATTCTTCCTCTGTGCCCCAGAGTGGAATATATTAAGGTGTAATTTAGGATCTTATTTTAATTTAAATGTGCTTCTTTGAAATGAGACTCAACACAAATATCCTTTTTTGCCCTCTGAGATTAAGAAAATGAGGGCAGATGTTTGTCTGGCACTTTGACAAGGTGATGTGGAACGGACGGTCTGTAGACTGATTCCACTCACAAATATTACTGATATGATGTCAACATTTCCTTTATGAAACAACTGACAGACCCGCTGCAAATATCACATAATGGTGATCGCAGTAAGCACAGGTCTTTGCCTCAGATGGCATGCCCATTGTCCGTTTAATGATTTGAACATTGATTTTGGGCACATAAATGGCACATAAAAACAAACTAAAATGTGGTTAGTTGCTTTTATGTGTCATTCTCCTGTGTAAATGGACCGTTATAAACACCAAAGTGATTCCAAAGTCAAAACTTCAGATATTGTGATATGTGGAGATATGTGCTGGTAACATAAAGGTTGTAGGTTCAAACTAGGACCGGGTGATGTCTCGAGTATTTACGAAATTATTGCGATGATTTTGCTGGCGATATAAAATTAAGCATTACCGGAAATCAGATTTCTCGAACCTTCAGGATTGCACAATTAATCAAAGTAATATAAAAATCACTGTATTGTCATATGTGATTATTAAATCGCAAAAGGCTGCGAATTAATTAAATGAATACATCTGTCTAATACACACTGCACTTTCAGTTTCCCACAAAAAATAAAAGTTATTACTATTTCATAAAACACATGTAATCCTCAAAATAGTTATATCAATTCAGTATTATAATAATTAACCTGACTGGGTCCCAAAATAATAATTCAGTATTGTAATAAGTTATAAAACATAAGTGAGTGAAGTTGTAGTTTTTGCACACCCTGTTAATTCATTATTAATTTTTTTTAATTAAAATTATATGTAGGTGAAAGGGTTATTGACAAGTTGTCATAGGTGATGGAAATAAGAAATATTTTAAAAAAAATCTAATTTAAATAATTAAAAGTTTGTAGACATACAGTCTTTGTTGTTTAAAATTTTTGAAAAACATTTATAACATTTTCTACATTAAAAAAAATGGATTTAATATTTAAAAATGTCATGTGGTGCAACCATTGAGTAAAAGGTATTAAAATAGTTTCCTTGCACCTTGAGTGCATGAGTGTACACAACTTCAACATTAATAAAAAAAAATTAAAAAAAGTTTTCAAACATGTATTAAGGAGGAAAAAAAAAATATATATATATATATATATATATATATATATATATATATATAATTCTTATTTTTAATTTTTATATATATATTTTATCTCCTTTTCTCCCAATTCGGTATGCCCAATTCCCACTACTTAGTAGGTCCTCGTGGTGGTGCGGTTTCTCACCTCAATCCGGGTGGTGGAGGACAAGTCTCAGTTGCCTCCACTTCTGAGACCGTCAATCCGTGCATCTTATCACGTGACTCGTTGTGCATGACACCGCAGAGACTCACAGCATGTGGAGGCTCATGCTACTCTCCGTGATCCACACATAATTTACCACACGCCCCATTGAGAGCGAGAACCACTAATCGTGATCACGAGGATGTTACCCCTTGTGACTCTACCCTCCCTAGCAACCGGGCCAATTTGGTTGCTTAGGAGACCTGGCTGGAGTCACTCAGCACACCCTGGATTCAAACTCACGACTCCAGGTGTGATAGTCAGCGTCAATACTCGCTGAGATACCCAGGCCCTCTGGATAAACGTTTTAAAAATATTAATCATATTTTAAAATAAAATAAAAATTCACTGCTTATTAAAAAAAAAAAAAAAAAAAAGAAGAATAAAAGATTATTCAGCACAACTCATGCGTGCATTTTTTTTTTTATTGTTTTTTTTACTGTCTCCAGACGGTTGCACAACATGACATTTTTTACTTTAAGCCCCAGATAAAATATCAAAATGACTTTGAACTCAGTAATTGAAAACATGTTCATATAGAAAAGCTGTGTTCAAATGATTGTTTTGTGTGAATTGCATTTGTAATGTATTTTTGAATTATTTATTAGACGTGAACAAAACAGTGTGTTACATCATTGACCCTAATAATGCTTTTTATTACTATGCATTGATGCATATAAATGAAAATAATCCTGTATAATTCTTCTTTTTCTTCATTAGTGAAAAACGGTAGAAAACATGCCTTTATTGTTTAGATTTTTACTTCATGCTTTTTTTTTTGGGTGTCGGATAAAGATGCATTAAAGATGATATTTGCTCGAGGTGCATGGACGTATGCATGCTGTAAAATGGTTATTTCAATCTTCAGTAATCATATCATGAAATAGTTTAACATGGTGTGAAAATATATTGTTAACGTTCCACACCTGTATGAAATTTTAGCCTTCATTTTAGTGACTGACAGCCTTATTCACCTTTCAATATATGGAAGAAAAAAAAAGATGCAATGAAACTGAATAGTGACTGAGACTAACATTTTGCATAACAGCTCCATATGTGTTCCATACAGGTTTGGAATGGCATGAAGGTGAGTAAATGATGACAGAATGTTAGTTTTTGTGTGACCGATCCCTTTAAGTGTCTAACAGGGGTTCAGAATAAACAAAATTTCACGTAGATAAATTGTACTCGTCTGCCAGATTAAGCCATTCGTTTAATGGCCGGAGTTTAATGTGGAGAAATGACTCATTTAATGTCTGATTACCAAATAATAGAGAGCCATAAACATCGTCTGGCTCCTGATGCTAATGCACTCGCTTTGGTGAGATAACAAACTCTATCTTCAAGGAGAAGTGTAATACGTGTGCAGAGTTGTGCAATTTTTATTAAAATGCACAATACAGTGAAACAGTCCCGCTGTCTGATTTGCTATTAAAAGGCTCTTTATTCCAGCGGTGCATCTTCATTATACTCGAGCACGCTTTGAGCAGATAACTCCGTCTCAACATTCCCTCAGATGATCATGCAGCATGTTTCTTGCAGCTTTTGCAATGACGACAGCATTGTCTTCTATGTGCTCGCTGGATTACAAAGGTTAATCATCAGTTTGAGGCGTATTATGGGCGAACGGTAGCGAGAATGCACTAACAGAATAGAAGCTGCTGGTAGACGGTACAGGTATAATTGACTGGACTGAGAACACACGCTCCAGTGTAAATTGAGGTCCCTGTTGCATGATGATTAGAAAGTGTTTGATGCCTTAAATATGGTTGGATCATTAAAAATACCAAAAGCAATCACGAGTCATCGAGCCGTATTGATCGTGTTGTGAATTCTGTATTAATAATTATATAATAATTTTAGGTATGTTGTTTATGAGGCAACATTGTGCGACAGTGGAAAGAAATCCATCAAACGTTTTCATTTAAATATTTGAATTGAAAATGAGTGACTATACATTGTGTGGTGTTAGAACACTAAAAATGTTAAAGCAGTAAACAACGCTGTTAAACAATTTTATGACGCTATATAAAAAAGTCTAAATAAACATAATGTATCACAGCTGCACATAGTTGCCAATTCCGCTTATTATCCTCCTGAGACTCGAGCGTGACTGCTGTGGGCATTTTTCATTCCTAGTAGCATTAGAACTAGCACCTAATAAACATGCCAAATATATATATATATTATTTTATTTTTTATAGACCAAATCGTTTTCCTAAAAATTCAAGTCCTCATATGTGGACAGTGAGACTACGTTGTGAAATTTTTAAATGATATCAAGCAATAGAAAGTCAGATTTTTTTCATCAGATTGTTTATTATGTTTTCAGGAGTGTTGATTATTCATGTTACAGACATTACATCAGAAATTAGCATAATTAATTCAGATTCAAAGTAATGTCCAGCATCATCCAATCACTGCTTTAATATCATAAATAAAATGATACATTATAAATTCTGAATCTATGTACTGATTATCATTGTCACATGTCTGTCAAACATGTTGAGTGATCCAAACATCATCTGCAGCCTGAAACTGAACTTTTGATCAGATTTTAGGAGTGAATGCACTTAACTGCATAGAGAGCTATAGGATGCTCCCTTGCTCCCTATTTAGTGAATGACAGTGTGCTGTCTGTCTGCACTGGTCTCAGAACAGTTCGAAATGCACCTTATTTTCATCCTAACTCCATATAAAGCCTCTGATTTTCCAGTTTTTGGATGCATCCATTAATTCTCAATGTGATGATTTAAATGAAACTGAGCATACAGTCCACGTATGTGTACACTATGTTTAACAGTGTGTCGTTTCGCAGTAAATCCCTCAAATGTGAAAAATGTCATATCGGATGAAAATAGAGACTCTAATCTTTTGTTTCAAACAGGTTTCAATGTAAAAACGTAATGAGGTTTCTTACCAGTTGTAGTTTTGTTGGCGTTTCAACCAAACACAAACTCCTCTGTGATCGACGGCATGTTGTTTTGTCACATGACTCCATGTGTCGAAATTTTAACCCTTTACTGACAGCACAGAATCTCCTGAACTGAGATCAGTTGTTTTAAATTAAATTATGCATTGCATATAGCGAAGCCAAAATACAATGCATGTGGACGCGGGGTCGCATGCGGTTATAAGAGACTTTGGGCTGTATTTTTTTTTTTTTTTTTTTTTGCTTATTTCCAGCATTCAGTCGCGTCTTTTGGGCTTTCTGGGGCTTATTAGCACTTGGCACAATTACGTATGACCCACCTCTAATAGCAGCTGTAAAATATCCCCAGCTACTGTTCAAGTCGCACTCTACATCATGCGTTTCAATCATACGACTAGTGGAAAAGTCCGAACCGACACGCACAGCAGCACTAGCCGTCTTGTGCATATTCTGCATCACACCAGATACTGGATCTGTGAGGCAACCCACAATGACAACATGATACAAGAAGAGAAAATAGAGTAAAAAAGTCATCACTGGATGATTATTTGATATCATACTGTTGGAGTTTAAATGGATTAAGTGATCTAATTTTTCAATATGACAGTAAGGTAGCATTTAAAGCTGTAATAATAGTTTTAAATTGTATGGCTATAGATCCAATAGAGTCTTTGTAATCCACCCAAAAATTAAGGACAGGTTGCTCAGGACAGTTAATGTCAGGTAGGTCACATGTGTTTTTTTTATTTTTTTTTTATGTCATAAATATTATGCAATAATAAAGTCATAAATATTTGTGCATTTTATTAGATTGCCAAAAATGGTTTGGTATTGTTGTTTCATGATTTGTTTTTTCTTCATAAAGGTTGCACTTTTTAAAATGTTGCTGGATTGCATTGAATAATTTGCCACCTACCCTGAGAAATAGTCACTGGAGTAAACAGTGTGACAGCTAGCCCTGGTGTCCCCTATTGAATTTTAAAAAACAATCCTAGGGGCGCTTATTTTTCTTGTTTTTCCAGCCTAAGTTGCTTGCTTCTCATGAAAAATCTGGCAACACTGCAGCTGCAATATAGTGGCTGCATGGGTGACGGCACGCAAATATCCATTCCACTGTCACACAGTATTTCTTCTTGGCAACAAACACATTTAAGCAATTCCTCAAAACATACAAATAGTAAATATGACTCTAAACTTTTTAAAATGAAGTTAACTCGCTAAATTTGAATTCTATTTTTGATGGGTCAAAAATCATAGCTTTTCTAAGAGCAGATCTCCAGAGCACAAATGTGCAGTCACCACACAGTTCACCAGGCCAAAAATAATTATTTAAATGACCATTAAGAAAAAAGCATTTTGTCATTAATTCAAAGTCATCCTGTCATTATTAACCATTTTATTGCCATCTTAAATGCATCACGTGCTTCACAGAGGCAACACGGTGTAAAAGGGTACACTACTGTCAAGAGTGTTTTAAATAAAAAATTAAACTGTAACACTTTCTATGAAGCCCACATTTATAATGCATTGTAAATAATATATCATAATACACCTTGTAATATGTTATAACTTCTCAAATAATTGTAACCACAATTTTAATACATTATAAGACTTCCCCTATTCATAGTTATACCTTAGAGTATAAAGCATTATAACACAAGCAACATCCAGTTTTATCTGCAGAAGTTATAATGTATTATATATATTTGTAGTACTGTATATACATTATATAATAGGTATGCTTTAAGTAAAGTGACAAAAGCAATGAGATATTTATAAGATATTTTTAAGTGGTTATAAGACATGCTAGAAAATGTATACATTACACATGCACAAAATACCAAATAACACACATTCAATGTAAATTTTGAGATATTACAAAAAACACTTTTAATGCCACAAGATAAAAATATATTTATATAAATATATAAAATATATATGGGTAGCTCAGTGAGTATTGACGCTTGACGAGTCACAAGTTTGAATCCAGGGCGTGCTGAGTGACTCCAGCCAGGACTCCTATGCAACCAAATTGGCCCGGTTGCTAGGGAGGGTAGAGTCACATGGGGTAACCTCCTCGTGGTCACTATAATGTGGTTCTCGCTTTCGGTGGGGCGTGTGGTGAGTTGTGCGTGGATGCCGCGGAGAATAGCGTGAAGCCTCCACACACGCTACATCTCTGCGGTAACGCGCTCAACAAGCCATGTAATAAGATGCGTGGATTGACAGTCTCAGATGCGGAGGCAACTGAGATTCGTCCTCCGCCACCCGGATTGAGGCGAGTCACTACGCCACCATGAGAACTTGGGCATTCCAAATTGGGGAGAAAAAGGGGAGAAAATTGAATGAATAGGGGAAGACTTATAATGTATTATAATTGTAGTTATAATTATTTATGAAAAGTTATAACTTATAAGGTGAGACATTATGAATGCAGTATAATGCATGCCTTTACAATGTGTGCTTCATAGAAAGTGTTACGAAATAAATACAATTCAGCTGTGACTACGATATGCATCAGAAAATGTTGCTTTGTTTCTGCTTCATCTAACTGTAGATTAAATATGAAATGTGTTTTGATTGGCTGTGATCTCATTGCATCATGTCTGTTTAGGACACATGCTGCGTTCACGTCTTGTCGCAATACCTGTAATTATGAGATCACAATTCGGAGATTTGACAAACGCACCAACGGTGTGCGGACGATACAATGCTACTGGGACAACTTGTCACGTTCTGTGTCCAGTGATATATTTTACAAACCTTCAAAGCTGAAACGTTGCATCTCTAGGATCTGATCTCTCTAGTTTCACATCACATTCTGCTTTGAGTTTCATTTTTCCACTACACATAAAGTGGATATGCAAGCGCTTACTCATGGAAATGTAGCCTAGTGGTTTAATGTGATTGATGTCAGTGTGAGTGTTAGTATTGTGAAGAGGTTTCAGCTGTAAGTAGAAGTTTAGCTTTCCACATGGACACCTGTGTTCATTACATAAGAGTCTGAGCCAATTTGTCAAAGAGAAAGTGGATGCAGCTGTTAAACCGCCTGTCTTTTTTCAATGAGATCTTACCGTGATTTTCAGTCAAATTCTCCACAGCGTGGCTCTCGCCGACACACTTTAGAAATGCTTTTGAAGTAAGTGTTGAAGTCGTAGTGTCTCTTTCTAGATCATTCTCATTCATGTGAAGAAGCGCTCTGTTTTATGGTGTATCCATTGTTGGTCACATTGTTTTGTTTTTCTTCACATTGTTTTCTTGTTGGTTAAGTCTCTTTTATTTACTCAAGATGTTTAAAAGAAAGAAGTTTCTACAAAAGCTACGATTTATCACTGTCTCCCAGCAAAGTGAATGAGGTACTTTTATTAACACTGCCTTGTTTCTTATTATTGAGAGAAACATCAAATGAACATTTACTTCCTGTCTTGACCTAATTGACAGACGTCGTTACTATATACTTTCAATAGCGTGAAGGTGCTCAAATTCTCCTTTTGTGTTAGATGGAAAAAAATAACAGCATATGGGTTTGGAACAACATTAGTGTGAGTAAAAAATGTCAGAATTTTTGGGACGTTTACTAGGTTTGGGTATCATAAGGAATTTAACGTTTTGTGCAGTTCTAATTGGATTTACCACTCTCATCAGTGTTACCAAGTGATGAGATTATTTATTATTTTAATTGGATGGATCCTTGCAAAGCATGTGTTTAATAAAGATATTTTAGTCATTCCTTTTTATAAAATACCATTAATTACAAATAAACTCAATAGCCACATGAGGGCGTGCTAGTGCGTGTTCCCACTGTCATATCTGGGGCTGTGTCTCCTTGGGGCTTTCTTTGGGCCAATGGCCTGCCAATTACCCTTGGCTCAAACAAGGCCAACTGGGAAGTCAGGCAGGGTCAATGTCAAAGGCGGAGTTTTACCGAACTTGTCAGTGCAAATCCATTAAAATGCACAATGGACAAAGCGGTGCCCAAAGAAAGAACTTTCCATGGTTCCAGGTTATGGACGGTGTGCTGGGACATCATCCCGCTGTTAGTGGAGGGACCACTTGGGACACCATGGCAGTTACAGTCAGTGAGTTGTCAATGCTAACTGATCTCCTAGCTAGCTAATGTTTACAAACGATATAAACTAGATAACATTATACCTCAGTTTAAGCTTCCCTCTTGCTTATGAAATGGGTGCGGTGTTTGATGTTGGCACCAGGGTGTCATGTTTCAGGTGGATTTTAGGGCAATGCTGCGGTGCTTTTGGCCCGATGGTGGGAACGTAGATCGATTTTGGTCTCGCGGCTCGAGCTCCGAGGCTGTTGGCCTAGCTGGCCAATTGATAGCCCTGGCTCGATAGTGGAAAATCGGCTAATGTGTATATTTAAGTACACATTATCATATCAACAACCATCCAGTAATTACTCTGATATAAGTCTCATGTGGCTGTAGATTCAAAAGAACCGTTGTAAAATTCAGGAATGGGACTACACTGGTCACACTGTAAGTTTCGCATTGCTGATTTAGTAGAGGTGTTGCAGTGCCGCTGAATAGTAGTGCAAGAAACAGTGTCAGGGTACTTTAGCATGGTGTTCCATCCACATCGCCGAATGCACGTTTGACAACCATTAACGGAACCGTAACTCATGAAAATTATTTGTTTTGGTATTTAAAAAAAAAAAAAAAATGGTTCTCTGTTCCCAACTCTAGCATTTAAGTAATCTTACATGTTAAATGACCGTACATGAAAACACGCACTTATACATGTTCCTCCATTCCAAACTAGGTATGTGCATGAATAATCGACTAATCGAGGACTCATTCTGCAAAACTAATTAACTTTGTTTTCTTTAATTTTCTCCCCCTTTTCTCCCAATTTGGAATGCCCAATTCCCACTGCTTAGTAGGTCCTCATGGTGGCGTGGTTAGTCACCTCAATAGGGGTGGCGGAGGACAAGTCTCAGTTGCCTCCGCTTCTGAGACCATCAATCCGTGCATCTTATCACGTGACTCGTTGTGCATGACACCGCGGAGACTCACAGCATGTGGAGGCTCATGCTACTCTCCGTGATCCACGCACAACTTACCACGTGCTCCATTGAGAGCGAGAACCACTAATCACAACCACGAGGAGGTTACCCCATGTGACTCTACAATTTGGTTGCTTAGGAGACCTGGCTGGAGTCACTCAGCACGCCCTGGATTCAAACTCGCAACTCCAGGGGTGGTAGTCAGCATCAATACTCGCTGAGCTACCCAGGCCCCCCAACTAGTTGACTATTAAAAACACTACTCGAATATCACAAATACATTTTTCTTTGCGCATGCTTGCTGTGAGCAATGTTGAATTATACTGTACTTTCCCTCTGAATCTCTCACCAAATCTCGCAGTTACAATTGAGTCCACTGGGGGGTGCTGTGGATGTGTGTCGCTGAGGTGTTGGATAAGAGAAGAAGATATGATGGCTTCTGTGCTTGAATATTTAGATTCTTATTGAATTCTTCCCTATTAATATTCGGTTTTTGTTAGAGTCATGCAAACCAATGAGGATCTGCTTGTATTAGGGAATGTGCAAAACTACCAATTTGTATACTCGACTAGTCGGTCAGTTGTTTGAATGACTAGTCGACTATTTGGTGTTAAGGATAATGATGTATAATTAAAATAACTAAACCTAAAACACTAAAGATACTAAACTTTTTGCAGTGGGTTTTACTGTGCTGACTGTTATTCACGGTTAAACACAGAAAACTATAATCATGCAAAACTGCTCTCTGAGAAGTTACATCTCTCAATGAACTTTAGAATTGCATCTCCAGTTAAAAGCACCGCACTTATACAAATATTAATGTTAGTAGTTGACCACACTAATCAACTAGTCAGTTGTTAGACAACTTGTCGATTAGTCGACCACCCTGGCACATCCCTAGCTTTTATGGTGGAAACAAAATGCGAAGCGGTACGAGAAACTCAGAAGCTAATCAGACCTGTATGTGTGTATGTGAAGTAAACCTCTTAACACAGGCAGAGCGTATTTTATAAAAAGCCAACTTTCACCACTTGTTTTTCTGAATAATAACATGTGCAATTTATAAAAATGTGATGGAGTTTATTTATGCTGTCAGCATTGCTTTCAATGTTTCTAAGCTCCGAGTGAGTGCAAATGTTTTTTTAATCAATGCATAGTGTTAATTTTATTTTTTCCCCCAAAAGATAATCATAGTTTGTTAAAGTTACTTTATTTTGAAACTGTTCTTGGATAAAACAAATTATAAATTTCACATATGTGTCATACTTATTATTTTTAACTTGCATTTTAATTTAAGAGTAATTGATTACTAATTTTTTTGAGTTTGAGTACTTGAATATAAAAGTATACGAAAATGCCTATCCCTATTCAAAACCTCTTCTAAAGTGAATTTCCACAAGTATATTCATTTAAAAGTGGCCTAGTGCAATAAGCAATTGCATTTGGTACAATAGATCTGTGTTGTGATTGAAATGCCTGCAGCATAATGATATTTGAAGTGAGATGTGTGTGTTGAACAATTTATACTGTCAGAGTTTGACTTATGAAGTCCTCAAGTGGAACGGCGGCTAGTGGGAGTTTAATAGTTCAAAATGTGGGCTGCTGTCACAAAGGTTGCAGGTTTAATTCCATGGACGGCTGACCCAGGAACTGGAGAGTTGCTAAGATCAAAATCACCTCCGCTTGTGCAAAGCATTTAACTGCAGGTTAGGAAAACGAGGATGGGGTAGTACTTTACTTATCGCCAGGCGAAATTGCTCAAGGGGGAGAGTTTCAGCAAATGGTACAAAAAATATAGTAACGTTTATCGTTTACATTTTGTATCTCGCTTATAATGTAGACAATTTTTTCTTTAGTTTATTTATTGCATTACCAATGGTACACTTTGTGTAGTGTTGATTGTCTGGCTGCCGATGCACCCCAGTTTTATGCATATCTGAATATCTTTTTTAAATGGTGCACTCGGATTTAAATATCAATGTGTTTGTCACTCCTGTAAATAACTAAACTCTGTGAATAGAGCTGCAATGTGATTGTGGCCATGTAGACATTTCTGTTGCTGGTTAAATGGGAATGCCTGTTCTGTACATGGTCAACAATATGACACCAATACTTCACCTCTTGTGTTGCACACTATTTTTAAAGGTCATCCCTGAGAATAGAAAACAAACAAGTGTATGAAGTCGTTTTTGAGGAAGGAGCTATGAGTAAAGCTGAATGTCATCGTCTTTAAGGACAGAACAAGAAAGATGGAAAGTGTCTCGATCCCTAGGAACACAAAAGATTGCTTGTCTATAATACAGCTACTTGCGGTTTGATAGACAGTGCTATTCTGTTAAAATTATAGCCAATCCAAAAAGCGTCCTTTCTCAAACTGCTTTGAAATGCAGTGAAATTGCCTTCGCTAATTTGCAAAAGTAGAGTTTGAATGATTACCGTAGTTGGATTTTAGATGTCAGTCGATTTAATCAAGGATTATATCTTCCCTCCATCGTTTAAAAATGAGGAAGGAAGTATCACATTTCTCTCTTTATGCATCTTTGTCTTTCTAAAGTGAGAAAATGATTAGTGATTGTTGAAAATTGTTATCGCAATAATTAAAAGTAGACCAGGTAGAGGTGCCGTTTTTTTTTTTTTTAATTTACATAAATATGATAATGGCTACACATTTCACATTTTCAGATACAGTGACAACAGGCATATTTCTGTTCATTAAGTCTGAATTAATCCAGATGTTTTAGGCAGTTTATAGCTGCAGTTGATAGTTTATAGCTTCTGTTCTGTAGACTGTTCTATAGACCCTAGATTAATTACCATTTGGATGTTAATATGATCCCCCTCCTCATGTAAATTAGATTTCATTGTGAGCAAGTTTGTAATAATTATCAATGGCCCATTCTGAATAACCATATTATAATTTATGGCCATTATCAAAGGAAATACTCAATGTGGTAACTAGTGTTGTCACAGCTAAAATGTTAAGATGGTAATGTTCTAGTGAACACACTCCTTTAGCTTATTTAAAGTTACATTGCAATGAAAATAATAAAAGAAATGCATATTTTCTTCGTGTTTCTCAATTAAGTATTCATTGCTTAAGTGGTTTTAAGTAGCACCCTACTGAAATCTGTTTTATTTTTTTCCCTTTTTATAAATATATTTTCTAGAATTCCATGTTTTAAAGTTGAATTTAATTTCACCATTCAATTGATGTCTAATCAAATTCTTAAAACGTTTAAAAACTTTAAACAAGCAAAAATTAGAACAATTAATTTTCAACACACCAATGCATAATAACCTAATTTTAATCAGTACAATAGCACTCTTGTTTGTGATATATTGCTTAATTATTATTATTATTATTATTATTATTAATAACATTACTACAATGAATATAAAAATTTACTATACAGTTGTAATATATTTCTGATCCAATTTCTTCAATTTTAGGCGTCTAGCTTTTATTTTGAATCGTGCTTTTATTTTGACGTGTGGTTTGACAGAAGCTTCACTTTCTTCTGCCGGATAAACAGTTTGCTACATGGCCCAGTGTGATCATTAAAGCGCAAATGCTGTGATTTTATTATATAAGTATATTAAAATAATGCTTCAGAGTGGATTAGTGCTCTGCTCTGTCATCTCATACAACACGAGTGATTCTCATAGTCTGGAGTTTCCAGTGTATGAGCGATCTGCTTCACACATTCATTTAAAGCTCATGCAGCTCATACAGACTAAGATTGCAGCATTTCACAGTTTATTAATCACACTAGGACATATCACGGAGTTGTGCATTTTCAGTGTAAAAGGAGTAACAGAGCACATGCTCAAATAAGCGTGAGCATTTAAAAGCACCCGTGTGTCACTTTGACCAAATTAAGTCGGCGCTCGGCACTACCGGTACTGTAGAATCTCTGGTATCGTGTCATAGTTTTTATTTTAGTACCGACTTGGTACCGAAGTACCGGTACTTTTGACAACACTAGTGGTAACCTAGAAATAACTTTATTTTCTGTATAGAGCCACAGTTCTGTTACATAGCAGAAATACTGAGCCCATTTACTACATGCACACCAAGACACTGATTAACTACCAAAAATCAACTCCTTCAAAAAATCTGACAAAATGCAAGAAAACTGCGATAAGCACGAGATTTTAAATCATGGGATTATTCTCCTCATTTGATGTCAAAATGTAAACAATCATACTAAGCTTTTGATCTCATGTTACATGTAAACAGACCTTAGTGTGGCTTATCTTTCTCAATACTGGCTCATTGTGTCTCTAGGTTTTGTTGTGTGTGCTGTGTTGTTGTAGGTGAGAAGTGTGCACGGAAACTGTTGGTTTTAGTGTCGGTTCATGTCACTTTTGTTTGAGGTCCAGCGGTCAAGAAGGAAACTATGCCGAGATCATCAGGTCTATCGACCGTCTCAAGTCTGACAGGAAGTGATCAATACGTCCTGACGGATCAATTGTCGGTTTTAAGTTTCCGCTCGCCTTCTGCTATCTACCGCAGTCTTGACAAAAACCTCGTCAGATAAGTTGAAATTAAGTCGATCACAAAGCGCTCGTTTATATTTAACACAACTGCAGTGTTTACTGGCAGGTATTAAGCGCTAATGTTTCCCAAAACGACACCCTGATGCGATGAAAGCAACAAACTGAACTATGTTCGGCAGATGGCCTTTATTTTGGCTCTTTTATCATGGCCGAGATGTCGACTCCACAAACTCCTGTAATTATCCATTCTGCTGCTGTGGGTGTGTGTCGTAAAAGTCGATGCTCGGGGAGGACATGGAGTGATAAAAAGCGTTATTGGGACGCCAACCTCTCCGGCTCTTATCTCCCATAAACACTTCTCTGTGTTTTACAGGGCCGTGGAGGCAGCGCATGCTGCTCCCAGCTGAAGGGGCTACGGCCTTTATGACTTATTCATAAGATCTGTGGAACAAGTGGAGAAGATGAAAGTCAGGGAAAGAAGTTTGTTGTCTGATAAGCCCTTGTTATGTTGATAAGGACTCTTTTGAAAGTTGAAACCCCATCGGCACTTTCAGCACAGAAATGGTTTTGATGTAAGTGATATATTATTTTATTTAGGTAGTTGATGCATAACATGTCTTTAGAGTAGTTTTTTATCAACATCAAGATTTTAGGATAAAATTTGTTAATGTATACGGGAAATTGTAGCCTATATCTTTGTTACTGTAACCGGTCGCCATTTGCTTGGAAGTTTTTCACCATTTTTAATCACCTTTTTGCTAATAGTAGTACAAATAGTCTCTCAATATTAATGAGGTAATAAAAGCTTCATCCAAAATAAATGTAAAAGAATTGCCAACATGCCATTTACAATAAAGTGCAACAGTGCCTGCACACATATTTTAAGCAACCTTGGTCTTGAAAGTATTTTTCCCATTCATTTTTTTTCTATAGTGATTTAATAAAATCCTTCATAAGAGTTGTAAGCCATGAACCAAACCAACCAGCTCCAAGGTGAATCACAACATTACAAACTTTGATTTGAAGCAAAAAATAATAATAATAAAATAAAATACTGCAAAATCGGACTACAATACTATGTAGGGGTGGGCGATATGATCAAAATCTTATATCACGATATGAGTAATTTTATATCATGATATAGGTATATATCATGATATAGTAATTTTATTCTGGAAAATCATTTCGGCCTGATATGTTGTTGACCAACAGTATTATACATTTTCCCCAAGAAACTCTTAAAGCAAAGCAATAAGGAAAATATTACATAATTTTAGTAAAAAATACACAACGAAAATAAAACGTCTTGAAGAAAATACTTTAAAAAAATATTTATAAACAAAGGAATTAATGCGGAGCGCATCTTTTGGCTTTCATAATATTCTTTAGCATGCTTCATTTTCAGGTGGTAATACAAACAATCTGTTTTACCACCTCAAAAAGTGATTATTGTCGCGTGACAGTTTGCCGATTACATTTTTCTAATCTGTGTCGGTTTTTATGAACCTACACCACAGATGTTGCACCTGTTTTTTTTTTTTTTTGTGGTTTTTATCCCCTTTTCTCCCCAATTTGGCACGCCCAATTCCCACTACTTATTAGGTCCTCGTGGTGGCGCGGTTACTCACCTCAATCCAGTTGCCTCCGCTTCTGAGACCGTCAATCCGTGCATCTTATCTCGTGACTCGTTGTGCATGACACCACGGAGACTCGCAGCATGTGGAGGCTCATGCTACTCTCCGCGATCCACGCACAACTTACCACACGCCCCATTGAGAACGAGAACCACTAATCGTGACCACGAGGAGGTTACCCCATGTGACTCTACCCTCCCTAGCAACCGGGCCAATTTGGTTGCTTAGGAGACCTGGCTGGAGTCACTCAGCACACCCTGGATTCGAACTCGCGACTCCAGGGGTGGTAGTCAGCGTCAATACTCTCTGAGCTACCCAGGCCCCCAGATGACACATCTGTTTTAACGACAAGCTCCCCTTCATTTTCTTGACTTTCCTATTGATCATATCAGCAATAATTCATCAAATGACGGAGAAGTACAGATGTGCGGTGTAGTCAAGTGAATCTCGACATGTTCAAGAGATGATTCAGGTGTCTAGATCAAGTGACGCTGTCCTAGCAGAGTGTGTCAGATCACGGTGGACTGCTGCATCCTCCACTATAGAGCGCTCGCAATTAGCCCGCAAAATCATAATGGAAAATAATCAGTAACGAGTTTTTGGGCGCTTTTGTGCCTTTGCCTGATCTGCATAATTCCTTTAGTGAATCTGCCACTACACCAGCATGCGCAGATTTTAACAGCCGTAACTCACTCCCCGTTCATGTGAAGCACGGCCACGGATAGATACGCACGCGCTGCGCACATGGATTTTTACATATCGCAATATATACGATATAGCAAAATCTCTATCGGTTGACACTTTATATCATCACCACAATATATATCATCATATCGCCCAGCCCTACATTGCAATTGACGTAATCAAATGAAAAACTATGGAAAAATTTAATCATCTCATCAGATGTGGTTTAATTAGGAATAAGGTTTATTATTAATCACAAGATATGATGTTGGAGACACAGTGTATGTGCTGAAAGGGCACGTTTCCATATAGTCAAATTTTTTTTTGCATGTCCTCGTTTCAATTTAGATTACTGCAGATTAGTGCAGATAACCGATAGTTCCAAAAATAAACTATTGGCACCGATTAATCGGTAAAACCGATATATCGGTTTACCTCTAGAAGCATATACCTTCGATTTAACAACCTTGGAGCTCATGGTAGGTCTGTCTTTAAAGGTTTATAAATTATAGTTGAAAATCCATTCCTCAATGTAAAAAATTAATGGGATACTTCTGGAACCAGACTGTTGCACTCTGTAGTTTTAGGTATCGTATAGTATGAACTTTATTTTGCTCATCAGTTAAAAATATATAAATTGATAATAATTGTCCCTCTCTGATGTAGGGGAGAATCTCATGAGTCCAGGTCAAATTTCACCTCAAAAATCTAAAGGAAATATACATATATATTACATATAAAAAAATTACGTCTATTTTTAGTAGAGTTATCGGCAAAAATCTGTCAATTTTTCATCATTTTGTCATTTCAAAATAAGAGTCCTCGGTGTGTTTTGGGCTTGTTTATACTTGAAAGTCCCGGGTTATGCACCAAATCTTCATTTTTTTGGTTATTATTGGGATTTTGGTAGAACAAAAAACTGCATCTGGGATTGTATTCATTTTGGACTCTTTGTCTTTGCCCGCCATAGTAAAGAAAATCTCTCTTTTTTTTATTTATTTTTTTTATTGATGTTAAAAACTATTGGCCAATTAATCGGTTATCGGCCTTTTCCATCACCTTAGTTATCGGTATCTGCAAAATCCAGTCGACTTTTAATTTTTAGTACCAGTAAGGCGTTTTGCATTGTGACATTATTGTCATAACAATTACATTTACCATTAAGTGGTTAAAAATAAGACCGCTTGGTGACATCACTCAAAAAGTGAAGTCGTTTCAGAGGCTAAGCAAGTTATTACATTGAAAATAAACATTTTATACTTTGGAATAACATGCACTAAAGAATCCTGCTAAATAAAGCTGTGTGTTAAGAAAGTAAGTAAGATCAATTTTGATTTCATGTAGACCTTAAATTGTAAAGTATTTATGCATCCTTTAGGGATGCACCGTTATGAAAATTTTGGCCGATACTGATTTTAACAAATAACTATTGGCCGATACCAATGTCGATACCCATATTTTGCCACCTACCTGTACCTTATTTTGTCATCAGATCACTGTTTTGCTCAGGAATTGTGTTTTAAAAATGTACAAAGAGGTACAAAAGCTTTTGTTCTAACAATAGGCAATTTCCATTGAATATGGATTGGATCTGTTGAACACATAACAGGCCAAAAATGTAAAGAGAGCCACAATGAAAAATACATAGAAGATAAAAAAATATTGAAAAATAACTAAATATCATATCATGATGCTTGATGTAAAAAACAAAACAAAAAAAAAGGTTAATTTATACTTCTAAAAAAAAATTTCACTTCTGTTTTTGCAATTCAAAACAACAGAACTCAAATTTTACATGTTTGTACTGAATATAATAGAACATCACACATTTATATTATGCAAACATATTATGTTGGCCAATGCCACGGAAATGTGAACCACATCAATTATAAGTAAAAAGTTACCAAAGGAACAAAACGGCCTTTTAAATTCTATAGTGGTATAATGGAAAATGCCGTCCAGAGCGCTAGAGGGCGCCGCTTGCTTACACAATGCTAATTGAAGCGCTGATTGCAGTCTATTTTTAAACGCAGCCTTTCAAGCTTTTGTAATCACGCAAGACCATATTGTGATTTCAATCTTAATCAATTGTGCCGTCTTAAATGAATACCATACAAATGTCTCAGAAGTCAAAGTTTGCTGTTTTCAAAGCGTTTGGATAGTTTTACCTCATCATGTATAGGTAAGTGCCGCTTTCACAAGTGTCACGTAACGACGGTTTTTCCTCATTAATGTGAGAACGAGAGAATAAAAATGAAATATTACATGTTCTTGGAAGTGCCAACCCTTATACATTCTATTTCTATCGTTATTTCTGGATTGTGCATTTGAATTTAAAGAGTTTTTACAAAGTGTGATGATAATTATAAATTAACCATCGGTTTTTCATATCAGCGTTTTCATGCTTAAAACCGATTTGCCGATGGTTTTAATTTGGTCAATATTTGGCTGATAAATATCATCAGTGCATCCCTAATCATGTTATTATTTGTTGTACTGCCTTTATGCCAGACAGAATAATTGTATTACTGTATAACAGAGGTGTGAATCATTAATGAAAATTAAAAAACATATATATCAAACATCTGGACAAATTACAGTAATGAGATTTTGGGTGCTTAAATGGATAGTTCACCCAAAAATGAGAATTCTGTCATTGACTCACCCTCATGTTGTTCCAAACCCGTATGACTTTGTTCTTTGGAGCACAAAAGAAGATGTTGGTCAGAATGCTAGGGACTGACTGCCTCAGTCACCATTCACTTTCATTGTATGGAAAAGTCTTTGTGAGTCTTTGTGAATCTTTGTGAGATTCGCTCACAGGCTCAATAATCTCAGTTGTTCATTTAGTGATGTATGAACACATTGTTTTCAGTAGATTTGATTCTGAACAGGATATCTGTTACAGATTTGAATCTTATTTGAATTCTGCCATTTTGGTTTTGAATATAAAGTGTTGGACGCAGATTGGCATCGACGTGCGTTTTTGTAAGTAGCTTTGGAGTGGGTGTGTTTCGTCTCTGTGAGGATCAATGGCCCGTCGCTCCGCTCAAATGTGTTTTCGTCGAGGGACGTCTGTGATGCTTTCCAGGCATTTATGCAAATGTGCAGCAGCAGCAGCCTAACAGACTGTATTCAACACACCTCCCTCACGCTGTCACTTTCTCTCTCGCGCACACTGTGTGCTTTCCACTCTGCTTGTTCCTTTTCTTCCATCTGTTCTTTTTATAGTGTTTGCTAAGACGAGTATTACTATTGCTCATACTTATGCTAGAAACATACTTAACACCATTACACAAACACAGATGAGCTAATATATTGTGAATTGAGCTGGGATGTGTTTCAGAACGTAACAATGTAAGAAAATCAACCTTGCATCCTAGGAATGGTTTGCATTTACGGTCTTGTGTAGAGTATGTTTCGGGCCTTAGGGTAAGAGATTTGATCAGAACCCTGAAACCTAATTATTGAATGATGCCTCAAATCATGTGACTTGTTGAGGAGAATTGCGGTGTTACTTTTCTTAATAATCAGTCTTAGAATTTCGCCTGGCGGATTATATAATGCTTGAAAAAAATGCCCTAAACATTATAGGATGGACTCAAGCCCACCTCAGCAACCCTAATAAACACGTAGTAATGGGCTTAACACTTCAATCACCTTAGCAACCATATAAAAACATGCTTAAAATGATTTTGAACACCTTAGCAACCACATAAAAACATGTTAAAAACTAGAGATAGACCGTTATATTGGTATTACCGACTACTCTATTTTTTATTCCTCTGTGTTCCCGCTGAATATGAGGTGGCATGCAAAGAAAAATGCGACTATATAGAAACATCGTGTCTCTAACTTCATTTATTAGTGTGTTCTTCCAATGTGGATGCTACGGGCTTCCACTTCGCAGCTTATTCCCATTACCAAGCACTAAAATATCACTAACAACAGTCAAAAATGGCAGACCAGTCTGTGTTTACTTAATGTAAAATCCTTTCTCACTAAAAGCTGCATGTGGATATCGGTTTTGATAGCAGTCCCCGAATAGATAAGAACACAATCACAAACATTTACATGGTAAAGTTACTCCACTGGACTATAATGCTCTCTGCATGCACCGTGTATGTGTGTGTGTGTGAAAGAGAGAGAGAGAGAGAGAGAGAGAGACAGACGTACAGTACACAGAGAGGGAGAGAATCTACTTATATGAGGTACTAGATTTCATCAGGTTTCTTGTTGACCACTTCAATATAAAAACAGCCAAATTACGGACATTTAGGGAATCTAGAAATCCCGACTGGATGCTTTTTAAGGTCTGAAAAAGTTTTGGTCACCATAGGTTCCATTTAAAAATCTTGAGATTTGAGAGATGTACCCTTTGCATTATATATTGCATTAAAAAATGCAATGCCGCCGCCTCACGCAGACTCTGTCGAGAACAACTCTGTCTCTCCCTCATTCACAGACACTCACAGCGCGACATGAGATATGAACCTAGTAAAGATGATAAATAAAAAAAAAATTGAGGAGCTTGATTTAAATGTTTTCTGACGGACATCATTTGGAATTGTCTGTCAATGTTTTAAGAAACAGGCAAGTGACAGAATTAGTTTTATGCAACCTCTGCAGATTACATCTGGTACTCGAAATGTGTCAGCATTGGCAGCTATTGTGGGGGCTTATCGGTGTAACATTCAGTTTCCAGTCGTTTTTAAGCCACCTGTACTTGTTATAACACCCTATAACAGCGCATATTCCTCCAGAGCCTCCGCTGCTCACCATCACAAGTAATGTTAGTCTAGCTGATAACAACAACTAAGCGGAAGTGCGGAGCATCCGAGAGGAAGTCTCTCGCTGCAATGCCGCCGCCCATGGAGAAGTCTAAAACCACTCCGAACACCTTAACAACCACATAGTAACCATCTCGAACACCTTAGCAACCACATTGCAATGCCCTGGCAACTACCCACATATCCTAGCCTCATGGTGGTAAGTTTTGCCTGGACCAGCCCCAATCAAATGTTCTTTAGAAATGTAAAAATCTATTTCAGTTTCTCTCTCATATTCTCTCTGAATGCATGCTCTCTCTCTCTCTCTCTCTCTCTCTCTCTCTCTATCTTTTCCCTTTTCTCAGTTCCTCTCTCTCTCTCTATCTCTCTCTCTATCTTCCCTTTTCTCAGTTCCTCTCTCTATCTCACTCTCCTTTTCTCACTTTCTATCTCTCTTTTCCCTTTTCTCACTTCCTCTGTCTGTCTGTCTCTCACTTTCTCTCTCTTTTCCCTTTTCTCACTTCCTCTGTCTGTCTCTCTCTCTCTCTCTCTCTCTCTCTCTCAATTTTCAATTTTAAAGTACTTTATTGGCATGATTGTGTTTGCATACAATATTGCCAAAGCATTAATACACAAAACAGATAATGACAAGACAAATAATAATAATAAAACAGTAACAAATAACAATAAAAATAGAATTAAAATAAGGTGCCAGGTAATGAATAAATTAAAAACTAGAATAACAATATACACTATACAATATAAAATAAAATAAGCATTTAACAAGACATTATGAACATAAGAAAATAAAAATAAATCTCTCTCTCTCTCTCTCTCTTTTCCATTTTCTCACTTTTCTCTCTCTCTTTTCATCTCCTCATAACCTCAATATCACCTCCACCGGGAAGCAGATCTGCAGTTTTCCTGATCGTCATTATAGATAAGCCTGCTGGTGAGATCTGCTTCACTCACAGGCATAAAATTACAGTGAAGTCACGTGAAGGTTAGTTACCGCTCTGATGGCTCGCTCTCTCGGGACGTGATGCGTCCCGGTAAACAGCCGCGAGTACCACTCTACTTTTGGTGTCACTGCAACTGAAAAACTCTCTTAAATCCACACACACACATTTTTATGGGCCAAGGCATCCTGAAGGATTTAAAGCAAAAATGTACAGCTAGAATTTGTGTTAAAGCGCTTTTATTATTTCGTCACACATAAATGAGTGTTACTTGAGTTGGAAAATGGTTGTGCTGAAGTGGTGTGAAGAACTTCTGGAAATGTGTTCTTAATGTAATTCTTGTGGGTGGATAACATAAATAATAATATTTAAATTATGAAACTATAAAAAATACTTAAAATGAGGGCTGTCGATTTAATTTAGCATTAATTCGGTGCGATTAATTTTATAAAAAATAATGCATTAAAAAAATTACGCAATGAATCATGTCCCCGGATCATAAGGAAGATTCCTGAGCAATTCAAGCTTGTAGTACCACCTGTTTTCTCCAGGGGGCAGTAAGCGAAGCTCCAGCTGTATAGGCAACGAGCAGCTTATACAGAGAACAAACCACACTTACTGACAGCAGACAACACAACACGAGGACGCGTTCTCCAATGTTAACATTAAAATGATGTCTAAATACATAGATTTATTCAAACTTTAATCCTCAACATAATACTGTATTACGTTTATGAAATGAAGTGCTATTACTGCCCAAATAAAGTGCTGCATAACAGAGCATCACTTATGTGAAATATTGTTTAAATATCATTATTATTGATTTATTATGATTATTAGTAAAAGTATTACAATGAATATTACATAACTTCACAGTAGTGATATATTTTAATGGAGCTTAATACAGTATGTCTTTTTTCATAAAGATCGAAAAACGTACCAGTTTTCAAGTACAGTCCTAAACGTATCTTTTCTTTATCACAAGAACCATAATTCAAACTAAATCAGATATGTTGAGGTATTGAATATGCCTCTTTCTCTCCAAGGTAAAACCCTGATAAATTCTGAGTGTCTCTTCCCAGCTTCAGTGATGGATCGGTCCCATCACTTGGCAGTCAGCATCCCCTCACAGACGGTTCTGTCTCTGCCCACCCTTATCTGTAGTGTTTACTAAGTACATATTTACGAGCACACAACTCCATGTAGAATAGAGGTGGTTTGCTTCCCAGTGATTCGCAGAGGAGGAACGGAGGCACAGGATGCCTGAGCAAACACAGACAGCTGAAACTGGATTAGTGACACGTTAATGCCCATATCTGTGCGGTCCCAGCTGCGAAGATGTGCGAAAAATCAAACAATCACGTCTCGCGGGAGCGCCGCTTCCCTGAAAAATGAACGCATTGAACCTCCTCTAATACTGTGTGTTCAGTTAAGTGTAATTGTGTCCTCTGAGCACATATTTTACACATTCATAACTTAATTTGCCAGTATCCCTTGAAATTTTGCACTCTTAATGTGCAATTGACTTTGCCAGCAAGAGATCTGACTGTGAATGTAAAAACACCCAGTTTTTTCATTGAGATCTCTTCCTTTTTGCATTATATTCTGAAGAACTGATGTCTTTTGTTGACAATTAGCACCATCATCTATAGTGCCTCATTACTGATCTGACGATCTTATCTCATCAAAAATTAACACTCTCACGGCCGTTATCTCAAGACGTTTCAGTTTACTTAAAGAACGCTTGCTAGCCCGAGTTAAACAAGCCAATCCCTAAGTTTCTATGACTTTGACAAGGGATCAGTGGGATCATGTCTCCATCTTAAGTCTGTGGGATTTTTTCACCCACATTTTCGTCTGCCGGGCGAACATCGTACACCTGATCGCTGATAAAAGCTTATAAAATATATATTTTTTCCATAATGTAGTGAAGTTAAAGTCAACTAAAATATGTATATTTAAGTAGAAATATTCAAAAACTGTTTTTTAAGAACAGTA
>NC_059364.1:2042500-2077500 GCF_019703515.2 Myxocyprinus asiaticus | reverse complement strand
CCAGTGAGTGACAGTTCTGCGGACGGAAATGCCTTGTTGATGAGAGAGGTCAACAGAGAATGGCCAGACTGGTTCGAGCTGACAGAAAGTCTTCGGTAACTCAGATAACGGCTCTGTACAATTGTAGTGAGCAGAATAGCATCTCAGAATTATTATTTTTTTTTAAATAATGCATGTAGAAAAATATTGCCATTTACTTCTAGGTAATTCACACAAAATAGTGATTTCTTTCAGGTCACACTCAATTAATTTTTTAAAAAGTTAACGATTTAGCTTCATTTGGAACATGAAAAAGGAAGCCTAAATATCACCGTAACAATATAATCAAGGTATATTTTAACATTTCTCCACATTTCTGAAAAACTCATTATTAACGCAACAACATGCATAAAAGCTGAATATTTTGAACAATAAAATTCATTTGAACTTTTTAAGTGTCAACAATAAGTAGTTTATAAAAAACAAACAAACATGTATCATCATTACTCGTCAGATTTGTTACAATTTATCTCATTACCGAAATGCACCAACCAAATTCACCCTTTTTGTATTTATGTATTTTTTCAGATAACTAATATCTAATGGTTGATCTAAGGATACATGATCAGATTTAGCATTTAAAAGTGGTTAAGAGCTCTTGTCCTTTTCTTCTGATGTAATTAAAAGACAAATAAACATGATTGCTGTCACTGTTTTAGATCTTGACCATAGATCTACCTGTCTGAAAGCGAGATATTTTAGTCGTGAAGAGCACCAGGACAGTATTTCTGTTTGGTCTGAAATGATTGTTTGCAGTCACTGACATTTGTTTTTTGACCTGCAGATAACCGTTTGCCCTCTCATCCTGTTTCTCAAGGTTTTCCAGCTGAAAGCATGCAGTGTTTTGAAGCAGAGATGCTTTTAAATGAGCGCTAATGTTTTTCATGATTTGAGGCGATTTTACGACTAACTGTGGAGGGTTTTCTCTCCTCTAATGTGACCATGAAGAGCTCTATGAGATGTGTTTGTCACAGAGAGTTTAATTGATTTCACTGGTTTTCTGATGGGCTGTGTGTAAACGTCACTTCATTCTTCCGCGCTGCACGCAATGAGACGTGCCCTGTTATTTGGAGGCAAGTGGTGGGAAGATCTCAATGTGTTTGTTTGTGTTTTCACTTTACTTCCCCCTGGGAAAATGGACTGTCACTCAAGATTAGCCTCGTGTGCAGTGTATCAGAAGTGATGTTGAAGTGATGGAAGAGCTCTATCCCAAAACCTAGTGAGCCGCCTCGATGTCTGCAGCCTACATAGGCAGCTACCTTCTAACGCAGCATACTAACCACATAGACAGTCCTTCACGAAATCAGCACTATTGAAGTAAACAGAATTCTGCATAATTGGAATGCCTTTTATTTACATTTTACGCTGTCCTATGCATTTTCAAGATGGCATGAATGATATCTTTGTGTAACAGACATGAATGAAACCTGAAATCGGAAAAAGTAGGTAGACTTTTCATTAGCTAAAATCGGTCTGTGTGTACCGAAATTCAAAACACTGCCCCTAGTGGCCAAATAAGAATAACAGAAGAATTAATGTGCTTTTATTAAATTATAAGTAGGGATGCACCAATTTATCTGCCAGTTACTGACCAAAATAAAACCATCTGCAAATCGGTAATAAGCATGAAAATGTGAATTTAATTGTACAATCCAGACATAACAATAGCCACAATATGTAGAAGGTCTGGCACTCCTAACCCCTTTAACTCTGGTGCATTTTTGGGCTGCCACCAGACCAAAAAGCTCACCATTCACACATACTGTGGACTAATTGCAAAAAAAATTGGTCTCATTTTTCAGAGAACCGTCCAAATAAAAACAAAAAAGTATCTTCATAAATTATATTGTATGTGTTTTTTATTATTATTATTATTATTGTTGTCCTAACTTTGTAAACATGTAATTCTGGTTCTGTTCACTCTACATCACTTTATAAAGTCTCATTTTATTCCACTAAATGGCAGAAAGCACTAGAACAAAGAATTTCTCTGTCACCTTCCATCACAATATACAGATCTGAAATGTAGCTGGCACTCTAACGCATTTTAGCCCTCACAGATGTGCTCGTCCATAGACATTCAGTCTAATTTTCAGTTCAAGCACCACCCTCATTATTTCATTGAATATCTCGGCCTCTGAGTGGACTACAAGCTCAATCTAGGTGACATTAGAAAGCTGTGATCATCCTCTTTACGATGATGTATAACGTTTTATCATCAATAGTCGAACATATTAATAAACTTATTTTCTGATGATATGTTTAGCATGCTTTTCCTTCTGGATGGCATGTTTTGTTCTGGACATCTAAGATATAATATTGGATTATTCAGCCAAGCAAGCTCACAGACAGTAAACAATGGCAATTTTTATTTTTTTTAAACTGCCTAAGGTAAAAGCAGATATAACGTTTTTAGCTATTTGGGGCTTACAGCAGAAGTTATCAGAGCATAAGGAGATGTTTTTATTTGATGACTTATAGAAGTCATATTTCTATTTGTGATTCTTTTAAAACATTTCGAACTGTGGTATTAGTGCAACAAAATAAACTGTACAGACACATTCCTGAGAGTAAGTGCTTTCATTTGATATATGACATGTCTATTTAGGTGCTCTGTGAAGGACTTTTATTTTTATATAAATATTTCTACCCCATTACCTCTAGGTGGCGCTGATTTGCGACGTGAAGGTTTACAGTTCTTATTTTGTTCAAGTAACAAATGCAGAAGTGATGGTTATCTCTGAAAAGTTCAGATTCTAAGCTTGATGATACTACACATGCCTGACTTATTAATACGGAGATTTTAATGTTTTAAGCGTAAACTTTTCTCGCAATATAGCGCCCCCCTTTGGACCCGCCAGCATGTAATATTTCATTTTTATTCTGTCTCGTTCTCAAGTTAATGTGGAACAAACATAATAACTGGATGTGACCGTTGTGAAAGTGGCACTTACCTCTAGACTACAAGATGAGGGAAACCATCCAAAGCTCTTTGAAATCAGCAGACTTTGACTTCTGAGATATCGGTATGACATCCATTAATGCTGCATGATTTATTTAATTAAGATTAAAATTGCAATATGACTTTGTGCGATTATTAAACCTTCTTTTATTCTTTTTTTTATTCTCCCAATTTGGAATGCCCAATTCCCAGTGCGCTTTTAAGTCCTCGTGGTCGCGTAGTGATTCGCCTCAATCTAGTTGGCGGAGGATGAATCCCAGTTGCCTCCGCGTCTGAGACCATTAACCCACGCATCTTATCATGTGGCTTGTTGAGTGCATTGTCACGGAGACATAGCATGTGTGGAGGCTTCACGCCATCCACCGCGGCATCCGCACTCAACTCACCACGCACCCCACCGAGAACGAACCACATTATAGCGACCACGAGGAGGTTACCCCATGTGACTCTACCCTCCCTAGCAACCGGGCCAATTTGGTTGCTTAGGAGACCTGGCTGGAGTCACTCAGCACACCCTGGGATTCGAACTAGCGAACTCCAGGGGTTGTAACCAGCGTCTTTTACCACTGAGCTACCCAGGCCCTGCGATTACTAAACCTTTAAAAGGCTGTGTTTTAAAATACAAAAACAGAAGTGCAAAATAACCCTATATCATATCAATCATCATGTTATCATTTTTTTTTTTTTTTAAATCTTTTTTTTTTTTTTTAATCTTTCAATGTGACTCTCTTTAAAATTTTGGCTAGTCATGCGTTCAACAAATCCAGTGTTCAATGGAAATTAGAGATGCACCGATTTTTGACAGATACCGATTTAAACAAATTACTATTACCTTATTTTGTCATCAGGTCACTGTTTTGCTCTGGAATTGTGTTTTAAAAATGTACAAAGAGGTACAAAAGCTTTTGTTCTAACAATAGGCAATTTCCATTGAATATGGATTGGATCTGTTGAACACATGACAGGCCAAAAATGTAAAGAGAGCCTCAATGAAAGATAAATAGAAGATAAAAATATAGAAAAATAACTAAATATCATAGCATGATGATTGATGTAAAAAAAAAAAAAAAAAAAAAAAAAAAAAAACGGTTATTTTATACTTATAAAACATTTTTGAACTCTCGTTTTACATGTTTGTACTGTATATAATACAACATCATACATTTATATTATGCAAACATAATATATTGGGCAATTCCACGGAAATGTCAACAACTTCAATTAAAAATAAAAAGTTACCAAAGGAACAAAATGCACTTTTAAATTCTATAGTGGTGTAATTGAAAATGGAATATGCCATCCAGAGCGCTAGAGGGCGCCGCTTGCTTACACAATACTGACTGAAGAGCAAAGTGTGCTGTTTTCAATGCATTTGGATGCATTTAGATGGTTTTACGTCATCATGTATAGGTAAGTGCCGCTTTCACAAGTGTCACGTAACGACGGTTTTTCCTCATTAATGTGAGAATGAGAGAATAAAAATTAAATATTACATGTTCTTGGAAGTGCCAACCCTTCTGCATTCTGTGTCTATCGTTATTTCTGGATTGTGCATTTGAATTCAAAGAGTTTTTACAAAGTGTGATGATAATTATAAATTAACCATCGGTTTTTCATATCAGTGTTTTCATGCTTAAACCGATTTGCCGATGGTTTTAATTTGGTCATTAATTTTATTGGAAGTTTTTATGCTCTGTTTATTTTCTGTGGAGTTATAAGGGAAAACGTGGCATATGAGCAATACCTGTTCCCATGAAACATGGATGTCAAAGACATATACTTAGCTATTACTTGCTGTGAGTAAAACAAATAGGCTGGTTGTATTTTACTCTTTGAGAGCTTTCCAACAACATATGACACATGGCTATTTGATCAGTTTTTACTGATTGCAATAATATGCACAGTGCAACATTTTGAATACATTATCAAAACAGAACACTTCTGATTTATCTGCAAATTTTAAAGCACTTGTTCAGTTTTGGTCATAATGTCTACATGTATTGGAAAGTAGAGCTTCTAAGCTTTCAAACGATACATATTTAGTGTTGGTCAAGACTATAATTATTAATATTTTGATTAAAAAAAAAATCTCGCTGGGAGGCTTATCCAAGCTAAAAGGGTTAAATAGGGTCAGTTTTGATTTCAGGTTGACTTTTAGTCAAAAGACACCCTTTAAAAAAATTCCGTCAAATTGTATTGTGTAATTTTAACAAAATTATATTAATAAAACTTAAAATATTTAGTTTTTATTTCATTTTGTTTGTAAAATGACTTAATTCAATTTAATGGAATTTTGCTAGCCTAATAGCCACAAAACGTTTAATTGCATTGCATCTTTAATGTTAAACAAACCATATAATGAAGGTCTTCACTGTGGTGGGTTTGTGTTCTGTATCACTTCATAAAATAGTTTAATATCATCTTTCTTTGCTGTTGATAACTTCTTACCTGCCAGATATTTCATTACACGCTCACAGCATCATCGAGTGAAGATCTTCCTCCCAGAAACAGCGTTATTACACGCAAATCTATTGTTCTTAACTTACTTCTTTCTTTCTTTTCCAAACGTGTTATTGGCAAGAAACCCTCGTGTGCCCGATAACTAGTTTTGTGAAACGGCACACTCTTTGTGTCATTCTGACATGATGCTCTTTCTCAAATTTAAAAGTAATTGATTTGCTTCCTGAAAAACTTAACATGGGAACAAAGAGTGCCATGTATACACGGCATATATGCACATATATTGTTTCAGTAGGTTCATAAACCATTTTAGGCTGCATCCAAGATGTATCTTTATCAAATTAGTGTAAAACTTAAACATCTCCGCCACTTGTGGGCATTACAACAGTAGGATTTCCCCTGGCATTGGCACCAACAGCGTCTTGATAAAAACATTATGAAACTTGCAATCAGGTCTGGCATTCTCCTGAATGATGCAAACACTCACACTCTTCATGCATTTTTATACATTTCGTCCCTCCCAAGTGGGGCAATGCAGAATAGATGGTTTGCAATTCAAATGATAAATGCTATTTTCAACAGTGTGCCGTTTTGTATTCACCCTCAAACCATTTCAACAAAGGGAAAACCAATTACATGAGCTGCTGAAAAATAATTCAAAGCCTAATAAAAAATGCAAATTCATTTGGCAGGTTTGCCGCCTAAGTGGAGATTTTTCTCTGTGAAAGTATTTCCATTTTCTCTCATGATGCTCTTAGGTGCCAGACCATTTGCACAATTACTCTGTTTGCAAAACCGGTTCTTGAACAAATGACTCTTTTGAACCGGTTCTTTTAATCTAAAGCACGAAACACACAGTGTGACCAGTTGTAGTCAGGTTCTTGAACAAATGACTCTCTTGAAACGGTTCTTTTAATCTAAAGTGTGAAACATACAGCGTGGCCAGTTGTAGTCCGGTTCCCGAACAAATGACTCTCTTGAACGGGTTCTTTTAATCTAAAGCGCGAAACATACAGCATGGCCAGTTGTAGTCCGGTTCCCGAACAAATGACTCTCTTGAACCGGTTCTTTTAATCTAAAGCGCGAAACATACAGCATGGCCAGTTGTAGTCCGGTTCCCGAACAAATGACTCTCTTGAACCAGTTCTTTTAATCTAAAGTGTGAAACATACAGCGTGGCCAGTTGTAATCTGGTTCCCAAACAAATGACTCTCTTGAACCGGTTCTTTTAATCTAAAGCGCGAAACATACAGCATGGCCAGTTGTAGTCCGGTTCTTGAACAAATGACTCTTTTGAACCGGTTCTTTTAATCTAAAGCGCGAAACATACAGCATGGCCAGTTGTAGTCCGGTTCCCGAACAAATGACTCTCTTGAACCAGTTCTTTTAATCTAAAGTGCAAAACATACAGCGTGGCCAGTTGTAGTCTGGTTCCCGAACAAATGACTCTCTTGAACCAGTTCTTTTAATCTAAAGTGCAAAACATACAGCGTGGCCAGTTGTAGTCTGGTTCCCGAACAAATGACTCTCTTGAACCAGTTCTTTTAATCTAAAGTGCAAAACATACAGCGTGACCAGTTGTAGTCCGGTTCCCGAACAAATGACTCTTTTGAACCGGTTCTTTTAATCTAAAGTGCAAAACATACAGCGTGACCAGTTGTAGTCCGGTTCCCGAACAAATGACTCTTTTGAACCGGTTCTTTTAATCTAAAGCGCGAAACATACAGCGTGAGCAGTGTAGTCCGGTTCTTGAACAAATGACTCTTTTGAACCGGTTCTTTTAATCTAAAGCGCGAAACATACAGCGTGACCAGTTGTAGTCCGGTTCCCGAACAAATGACTCTTTTGAACCGGTTCTTTTAATCTAAAGCGCAAAACATACAGCATGGCCAGTTGTAGTCCGATTCCCGAACAAATGACTCTCTTGAACCGGTTCTTTTCATCTACAGCGCGAAACATACAGTGTGGCCAGTTGTAGTCTGGTTCCTGAACAAATGACTCTCTTGAACCGGTTCTTTTAATCTAAAGCGCAAAACATACAGCGTGACCAGTTGTAGTCAGGTTCCTGAACAAATGACTCTCTTGAACCGGTTCTTTTAATCTAAAGCGCAAAACATACAGCGTGACCAGTTGTAGTCAGGTTCCTGAACAAATGACTCTCTTGAACCGGTTCTTTTAATCTAAAGCGTGAAACATACAGCGTGGCCAGTTGTAGTCCAGTTCCCGAACAAATGACTCTCTTGAACCGGTTCTTTTAATCTAAAGCGCGAAACAAACAGCGTGACCAGTTTTAGTCAGGTTCTTGAACAAATGACTCTCTTGAACCGGTTCTTTTGAATATAATTATATCAGTACTGAATTCACTGAATAAATCAGTAAATCCAATGAGATTCGTATTTTTTATTTCCAAACGTTTTTTCATCAAAAGCACAAAGTATCGTTAATAATGGAACCGTTAAGGAACCGGAATTATTAAGAGGAACCGGAATCGTTAAATTCCTTACAATTCCCATCCCTAAATATAAGGCAGGATCACATGCTTCACACAGAATGCAATCCAAGATGATAAAAAACAGACTATAAATCTTAAAAAAAAAAAAAAAAGAAAGCATCCTTTCCTTAAACAAATCAACAGAACTGAACATAGGTGCTGTATACTCACAGGAAACCTACAAAGAACCCAGACTGAAGTTTAGCTGTTATACAACCTGCTACTTAAATACTTAAAGATGTGGCTTTTTATTGTTCCGTTTCAAGGTGAAGTGTGAATTGTTGTGATGGTGATGTTTCATGCGGTATATTTGTGTTTCGTTGCATTCTGTAAATGTCCTTCAGTCTGGCTGGATGTTGCTGTGTGTATCTGGTATAATCTGAGAAACAGAGAAACATGTTGTCTTTCGAGGGTGAGATGCACCACGAGAAGCATTACAGTGTTTGAAGGTTGTGAAAGTGTGCTGAGAAAGAGACAAAGCATCCAACAGTACGAAGGTGCAAAGGGCTGATCTCACGAAACCTGCCAAGAACATGTCTGAATCACATTTCGGCCCAAAATCTTAAGAATAATACATTTAGTTTTTCATAAAGGAAATAAAGCCTATTTTTTGTATCATGAAGATTGATGTAAAGTGAAACAAATTCAATAGTATTAGTATTTATATATGATTGTACTATTTGTTGTGTAGGCCTTCAACTTATGCTGATATCATTTTTTAAATAATTGCATTATAGTAATCAGATTGATTGCAAGGCAGAATTGTCATTGGTCTTATTTCTTACATTTTATTTGTGCTAATCCATTAAAAAAAAAAAAAACTGTATTACAGTAATGAGAATCTGAGGATTAAACCAAATAAATCCAAGATGATCGAGTCAAAAGAAAATACACTGGACTCAATAATAATGTGTTCAATAATTTCATAATTGTGTGTGTTATGTATTTTATGCTTTATACACTGATTTTGGAGCAAGTCTGCAGAAGTTTATGGATTCGTAAGGGATTTAAACATTAACTGAGCTACTCTTATTGGTTGTTGAATGCATTATCAAATTATCCAAGATATTATTTCAATTTTAAGTATTTATACTAGAGCTGTGAATTGATTATAACTAATTAATCAAACAGTTTTCTTTTATTAATTGTGATTACTCATGGTACATTTGAAAACACATTAAAATTAGGGCTGTCAATCGATTAAAATTTTTAATCGAATTAATTATATGAGATGCCGATTAATCGAATTAATCGCAATTAATCGCATACATATTTGCAGAGAAAGCCCCTCAAGTAACAATAATTCAACATATAATGATTAAATAATTATAAATGTTATATTTAAATAATTGTAAATAAAATATCTATATTTAAAAAAATAAAGAAAATTAATATATATACACAGTGGTGTGAAAAAGTGTTTGCCCCCTTCCTGATTTCTTATTTTTTTGCATGTTTGTCACACTTAAATGTTTCAGATCATCAAACAAGTTTAAATATTAGTCAAAGATAACACAAGTAAACACAAAATGCAGTTTTTAAATGAAGGTTGTTATTATTAAGGGAAAACAAAATCCAAACCTACATGGCCCTGTGTGAAAAAGTGTTTGCCCCACCTGTTAAAACATAACTTAACTGTGGTTTATCACACCTGAATTCAATTTCTCTAGCCACACCCAGGCCTGATTACTGCCACACCTGTTCTCAATCAAGAAATCACTTAAATAGGACCTGCCTGACAAAGTGAAGTAGACCAAAAGATCTTCAAAAGCTAGACATCATGCCGAGATCCAAAGAAATTCAGGAACAAATGAGAAAGAAAGTAATTGAGATCTATCAGTCTGGAAAAGGTTATAAAGCCATTTCTAAAGCTTTGGGACTCCAGAGAACCACAGTGAGAGCCATTATCCACAAATGGCGAAAACATGGAACAGTGGTGAACCTTCCCAGGAGTGGCCGGCTGACCAAAATTACCCCAAGAGCGCAGCGACGACTCATCCAAGAGGTCACAAAATACCCCACAACAACATCCAAAGAACTGCAGGCCTCACTTGCCTCAGTTAAGGTCAGTGTTCATGACTCCACCATAAGAAGAGACTGGGCAAAAATGGCCTGCATGGCAGAGTTCCAAGACGAAAACCACTGCTGAGCAAAAAGAACATTAAGGCTCGTCTCATTTTTGCCAGAAAACATCTTGATGATCCCCAAGACTTTTGGGAAAATACTCTGTGGACTGACGAGACAAAAGTTGAACTTTTTGGAAGGTGTGTGTCCCATTACATCTGGCGTAAAAGTAACACCGCATTTCAGAAAAAGAACATCATACCAACAGTAAAATATGGTGGTGGTAGTGTGATGGTCTGGGGCTGTTTTGCTGCTTCAGGACCTGGAAGACTTGCTGTGATAAATGGAACCATGAATTCTGCTGTCTACCAAAAATCCTGAAGGAGAATGTCCGGCCATCTGTTCGTGACCTCAAGCTGAAGCGAACTTGGGTTCTGCAGCAGGACAATGATCCAAAACACACCAGCAAGTCCACCTCTGAATGGCTGAAGAAAAACAAAATGAAGACTTTGGAGTGGCCTAGTCAAAGTCCTGACCTGAATCCTATTGAGATGCTGTGGTAAGACTTTAAAAAGGCAGTTCATGCTCGAAAACCCTCCAATGTGGCTGAATGACAACAATTCTGCAAAGATGAGTGGGTCAAAATTCCTCCACAGCGCTGTAAAAGACTCATTGCAAGTTATCGCAAACGCTTGATTGCAGTTGTTGCTGCTAAGGGTGGCCCAACCAGTTATTAGGTTTAGGGGGCAATCACTTTTTCACACAGGGCCATGTATGTTTGGATTTTGTTTTCCCTTAATAATAACAACCTTCATTTAAAAAACTGCATTTTGTGTTTACTTGTGTTATCTTTGACTAATATTTAAACTTGTTTGATGATCTGAAACATTTAAGTGTGACAAACATGCAAAAAAATAAGAAATCAGGAAGGGGGCAAACACTTTTTCACACCACTGCATATATATATATATATATAAAATTAATCACACTGCATTAACGTGTTAAATCAACATCCCTAATTATAATATAATCAAATATATTTACTTATCAAAAAATTTGGTTAGTCATCATTTATTTTATTTATTTAAATATGTACATGTTAAAATATTCGCTATTTTTGTGAACCGAGTTAATTAGACACATTTCCAGAGGTATAAATATTTGATAAAAAATCAGTGGACATGCTGTAAATAAAAGTTGGGTAAAATCTTCTGGCTTTTTGCAGTGGACTTTTAAATAATAGCATCAAATTTGCAGATTAAATTCATATCAAACTTTGCTGGCAAGATAAACTTGTGTGCAGTCGAGTCGAGTGTGTGCCATCTGGAAATTTATATATTCCAATTTTAGCCACAGGATGTGTGGAAAAACTTTAGTGAAGTTTCAGGAAGTAAAAAAAAACAAAAGGATACTGCATTAATTGCATTATTTTTTTTTATTTTTTTTTTTTATGCAGAAATGAATGCAATAAATTTCCCAGCCCTAATTTCCACATATGGAAAGTATTTGTTGTAAAGTCTTTAATTTATCATGATTTAATTCAAAATGTAAAATAATTGCATTAAAGTAATCAATAAAAAAAATGACAGACAGCGATGTGCTGTCTCAATTCTCATTGGTTTTATTTCGTACATCTATTTACGATAATACAATAGAAATAATACTGTATTACAGTAATGAGAGTCTGAAGATCTCCAATATAGAATGATCACAAAACAAACAAACAGAAAAGCGAAACGTCCGGACGGACGGGAATAAAGAGAATTTGGAGGAAAATTCAATGAAATGTGTGAAATGTGTCAATTCAAAAGGACTTGATGGCCCTAGAATTAGGCAAAATATTTGTATTTATTTTTTTGGCTCTTGATGGGGTGAAATGTGTCCTGGACTGAAAATGCTGAGATAAAGAGGAAGTAAAAGACATGCTCTGTTAGTGTGACTGACAGAAAGAGTGCACGGGTAAAAAAAGAAAAGAGGGGTAAATGACAAGAGACCTGACCTGAGAGAGGATATTCCCATCATCCCCTCTGATCAGGATTAATGTACTGCATCACAGCAGACAGGAGCAAATCCAGTGCCGGATAATCTACCTTCATATCCAACTATCATTCCCTCTGCGGTCGACCGTATGGCCAAAATCTTGATATAGTTATTTTTGCTTATTAAATAGCAGTGCTGTTAGGCCTATTTACAAATGAAATACTTCATCTCATTTGATTTATTTCACTTTATATTTTGAACTTGGTGAACTGAAACCAGAAGACTTTTCATAACAAATGAACAATAATTCTGGCATCAGTGCAAAAACAGCTTTAAATGATGTAACGCTTGAGTTGAAAACAAAAGACTCAAAACGGTAAAACTAGTATTAGAAATTACTTAGTATTAGTATTAGACATTTCAACTCTAAATACTGACTGGATGAGCCGTTGTAAATAGCTAACTATGATTGGAAAGGGCATTTTTAAAGGAATATTTCGGGTTCAATATAAGTTAAACTCAATCGACAGCATGTGACAGTCTTTTGAACCTGGAATATCCCTTTAACGTTTTTTGGCCCTCATCTTAATAAGGCTAATTTCATAGCCTTTTCATCTTTTATGTATCCCAAATGCACACAATTAAATAATATTTTCACATTTTTTTGTAATTTGGCAAAATTACAGCTGTATTGGAAATCACGCCCAATAATATATTCTTATATTTCCCTTGATTTTTCTTTTTGTTTCATATTTCATCTCAAGCATGCTCTTCACTGACACTTTTGTGCAATTGATTAACAAATAAAATGATAGAAATCATTTTCCCACAATAAATATTGAAATAGTTTATTTCACTCTTTGTTTAGATGATCATAGTAACATGTAATAATTTTTATTTTTAGAATTGATTATATATATATATATATATATATATATTATTTTTAATTTTTTTTTATTTTCTCCCCTTTTCTCCCCAATATGGAATGCCCAATTCCCAATGCGCTCTAAGTCCTTGTACTGGCGTAGTGACTCGTCTCAATCCGGGTGGCGGAGGACCGCGTCTGAGACCGTCAATCCGCGCATCTTATCACATGACTTGTTGAGCGCGTTACCACGACGTAGACGTAGCACATGTGGAGGCTTCACGCGATTCTCCGCGGCATCCACGCACAACTCACCACGCGCCCCACTGAGAGCGAGAACCACATTATAGCGATCATGAGGAGGTTACCCCATGTGACTCTACCCCCCCCTAGCAACCGGGCCAATTTGTTTGCTTAGGAGACCTGGCTGGAATCACTCAGCACGACCTGGATTCAAACTCGTGACTCCAGGTGTGATAGTCAGCATCAATCCTCGCTGAGCTACCCAGCCCCCCCCCCTTTTTATTTATTTTTTTATAAAAATCAACATCTGGGATATGAAAGTGCCTGAACTTCAAGAAACACCCATATACTGCCCAGCATCCCATCACTCTATCCATCCATCTCTCCTCTCGTACCACTCAAGTAACAAACCTCAACAGCTTTGCCGCGGGGCATCTGGCACACACGTCATCCACTTAAATCTGTGTTCGGTTTGCATTGCATGTGTGAATGAACACATGTCTTTTAACAGCATTCCACTGGGTCAAACAAATGAGAGTGTTAGTGAAATGTGAGTCTCTGCCCCAGACAGCACACAAACAGACCGCTGTCACTGCACATGCTGGGAAACAAAATCAAGTTTTAAAGGTTCCAGGTGGATATTACGAGCACTTTGCCAGGATTGTAGCTTCAAATCTTTGAAAATATTCAGATGATTAAAAGCATCTTAGTAAACTAAAAACCCACAAGCAGAACTGTATAGTGTGCTATATTCTGATTTAGGACTGCAACTAATGATTTTTTATTTTATTTTCTCCCCAATTTGGAATGCCCAATTCCCAAAGTCCTCATGGTGGCGTAGTGACTCGCCTGAATCCGGGTGGCGGAGTACGAATCTCAGTTGCCTCCGCGTCTGAGACCGTCAATCTTATCATGTGGCTTGTTGAGCACGTTACTGCGGAGACGTAGTGCGTGTGGAGGCTTCACGCTACTCTCCGTGGTATCCAAGCACAACTCGCCACACACCCCACTGAGAGCAAGAACCACATTATAGCGACCACGAGGAGGTTACCCCATGTGACTCTACCCTCCCTAGCAACCGGGCCAATTTGGTTGCTTAGGAGACCTGGCTGGAGTCACTCAGCACACCCTGGATTCAAACTCGTGACTCCAGGGGTGATAGTCAGCATCTTTACTCACTGAGTTACCCAGGCCCCTGCAACTAATGATTATTATCATAATCGATTAATCGAACAATTATTAGAATGATTAATCGACTATGTGGCCGATTATTGCAACGATTAATCGTTAGCTCTTAACCAACTATTCAGCTTGTGCCTCAACTTAAAAGGTTGTATTAAACATGCTTATTAACAGTAAAGAGGACAAAGTCATCTTTAAAAAAATACCTCTAAATTACATTCACTGAATTACAAGGAAAAAACTTAGATATAACATTGGATTTTTCAGCCAAGCCAGCTCACAGACAAGTAAACAATGGCTCATTTTTTAGAGAACTCCCTAAGGTAAAAGCAGATTTTAGCTATTTTGGGCTTACAGCAGAACTTATCAGAGCATAAATAGACATTTTTATTTGATGACTTACAGGAATCATATTTCACTTTGTGATTCTTTTGAAAATCTTATAAACTGTGGTATTAGTGCAACAAAATAAACTATAAAGTCACATTCCTGAGAGTGAGAGCTTTCATTTGATATATGACTTGTCTATTTAACTGCTATGTGAAAGACATTTATTTTCATATATTTCTACCACATGACCTCTAGGTGGCGCTGATTTGCGACGTGAATGTTTACAGTCCTTATTTTGTTATTTTATGTCACATAAATGCAGAAGTGATGTTATCTCTGAAAAGTTCAGATTCTAAGCTTTCAAATGATACCTCATATGTCTGACTTATATATAGGGAAGATTTAACGTTTTAAGCGTAAACTTTTTTCGCAATATAGCGCCCCCCGGTGAACCACATCATATTATTTTGGGAAAATGTTGGCACACTCACGTCATCTTAATGAGATCAGGCTGACTTTCTAAAGTGTTCATGTAAACTGCTTCACCAAAATGTGACTTTTTTTTTTTTCTGCACCGTTTTTTGGTTTTGTGAGATACAGTGGCATGTCAAAACAAAGTGAATGTCATAGTAGTCAGTTATTGGGCAGAATAAGCTGCAAAATGAACCAGACTTTATACCAATAGTCAAAAGTCTTGTTATGTGAGACAAATGTATCTTTATACACAAAACGCGCACCTGGAATTATCCTATAGCATGAGAGCAGTAATGTTTCACCCCGTCTCTTATGTGCGTCATCATGTTATCACACTCTGATTGTGCCTCGTGCCCGCTCATCAAAGCAAATCCTCTTGATCAGCTGTAAAAACAGTTGTGATATTGTGGGAAAAGAGCATCATCATATCAACTTTACTGGATTAATTATTGCTTTATGCTGATGGCTCTCAGATGAGGCTCTGCTAAGCATCAGTGCTGCCTGTTGTTTCCTCTCGTCCTAAAAAACGATGGAGAGTCGGAATGAGAATGAGATCCGGAAACGGCAGTCTCCGGTAATTAGCGGCTCTTCGCGTCCCTTGGAGAGACCTGTAGCTCAACTTGCACATGTGTACATACGGCCGCACACATTAATCATGACTGAACTTTAGTCAGAGAAGCATTGTGTGTGCAGACAGTAGATATATCAAGAGCTGTCATCTGCTAGCTTCTGAAAATAGATTCAGATAGAACTGTGTACAGCTGTAAAAATGTAACTGTTTGTTGGAGAAATAAAATTGTATTCTTAAAGGAATAGTACAATTGTCATCATTTGTTGTATGTCATATGTTGTTCCAAACCTGTATGACTTTATTTCTTCTGTAGAACACAAACTGAAAAATACTTGTACTCCAAACATGACAAAAACACCCTAAAAATACATAGTTTGTCCATGCAACTTATTCCAACTATGTTTTCTGAAGACATACGAAAACTTCGTACCCTTCCCACCCTTTTTGACCAATGAAATTCCAGAATTTTCTATGACCTTTTCAGGCGTTTGTGATTAACTCAATACAGATCTTTAATGAATCACTCTTGACTGATTTGCTGTGAGACATTATGATCCATCATTGACCCAACAGAACGATTCTCTCACCAGTTGGACATCATTATGGCTCGCGAGCAAGTTTGAGGGGCCGTTCGCACAAAACTAGTTTTCCATCTGTCTGCGCTGTTTTTAAATAGTTTTTTTTTTCTTTTTATGTAAGCATGCACTTGATGGACATCTTTGACCCGCGCCGCATCTCAATGTATTTTTCAGCATTTTTTGGACGCCGTGTCTGGTTAAAAAAACGTCAACTTTTAAAAAAACATCTTGATACACCTGCGTTCTGTTATCTGTTTGTTGTGATGTGTCTAGCTTCTTTTGTTTTTACCCCGCAAGAGTTATTTCCGAAAAATTAGAATATGGTGACATGCCAATCAGCTAATCAACTCAAAACACCTGCAAAGGTTTCCTGAGCCTTCAAAATGGTCTCTCAGTTTGGTTCACTAGGCTACACAATCATGGGGAAGACTGCTGATCTGACAGTTGTCCAGAAGACAATCATTGACACCCTTCACAAGGAGGGTAAGCCACAAACATTCATTGCCAAAGAAGCTGGCTGTTCACAGAGTGCTGTATCCAAGCATGTTAACAGAAAGTTGAGTGGAAGGAAAAAGTGTTGAAGAAAAAGATGCACAACCAACCGAGAGAACCGCAGCCTTATGAGGATTGTCAAGCAAAATCGATTCAAGAATTTGGGTGAACTTCACAAGGAATGGACTGAGGCTGGGGTCAAGGCATCAAGAGCCACCACACACAGACGTGTCAAGGAATTTGGCTACAGTTGTCATATTCCTCTTGTTAAGCCACTCCTGAACCACAGACAACGTCAGAGGCGTCTTACCTGGGCTAAGGAGAAGAAGAACTGGACTGTTGCCCAGTGGTCCAAAGTCCTCTTTTCAGATGAGAGCAAGTTTTGTATTTCATTTGGAAACCAAGGTCCTAGAGTCTGGAGGAAGGGTGGAGAAGCTCATAGCCCAAGTTGCTTGAAGTCCAGTGTTAAGATTCCACAGTCTGTGATGATTTGGGGTGCAATGTCATCTGCTGGTGTTGGTCCATTGTGTTTTTTGAAAACCAAAGTCACTGCACCCGTTTACCAAGAAATTTTGGAGCACTTCATGCTTCCTTCTGCTGACCAGCTTTTTAAAGATGCTGATTTCATTTTCCAGCAGGAACTGGCACCTGCCCACACTGCCAAAAGCACCAAAAGTTGGTTAAATGACCATGGTGTTGGTGTGCTTGACTGGCCAGCAAACTCACCAGACCTGAACCCCATAGAGAATCTATGGGGTATTGTCAAGAGGAAAATGAGAAACAAGAGACCAAAAAATGCAGATGAGCTGAAGGCCACTGTCAAAGAAACCTGGGCTTCCATACCACCTCAGCAGTGCCACAAACTGATCACCTCCATGCCACGCCGAATTGAGGCAGTAATTAAAGCAAAAGGAGCCCCTACCAAGTATTGAGTACATATACAGTAAATGAACATACTTTCCAGAAGGCCAACAATTCACTAAAAATGTTTTTTTTTATTGGTCTTATGATGTATTCTAATTTTTTGAGATAGTGAATTGGTGGGTTTTTGTTAAATGTGAGCCAAAATCATCACAATTAAAAGAACCAAAGACTTAAACTACTTCAGTCTGTGTGCATTGAATTTATTTAATACACGAGTTTCACAATTTGAGTTGAATTACTGAAATAAATGAACTTTTCCACGACATTCTAATTTATTGAGATGCACCTGTATACTCATTTGATTATTTGGTTTATATATTTGAAGTTAAATGTCAAAATGACTTCTTAAGTTGTATGAAGCACAAATGCACCTTAAGAAATATGACAATTGATATGACAGTTAATCCTCACAGCCCTTCAGCAGACAATTAATCGTCATAATCGCAATTATTTGTTTGACAATTAATCGGTAACCAAATTTCATAATCGTGACAGCCCTACACATACGACTGTCTTTTTTCTCACTTTGTGCTCATAGTTCTGAATGAATACATCGCATCTGGTCGGGCGGTCGCATACAGTCTAGTCGCTCAAGTTGAAATATTTAATTGCGGCCGAAGCCAGAGATGGACTGGGAAGAGAAATTGGCCCGGGATTTTACATAGTAACTGGCTCAAAGGACAGTCGCTGTCCTTTTCAGCATATCGCAGCACCGTTTTGTGGCCCGTTCTGCATAATGTGGCGGCTCATTTCAGCTTATCGCGGCTCATTTGCCCATTTCGTGGCCGGCCCACAGGCCCGCCCGGTTCTCCCAATGGCCAGTCCGCCCCTGATCGGGCCCAAAGTGCGTCGGCCCACCAGGAAAATGCCTGGAATGCCCGATTACCAATTCAGCCCTGGCCGAAGCTGAAATCGGATGGTCGGAATGGTACGGAATCCTTGAACTGCAATGTGAAAAAAAAAAATTTACGATGATTTTTTTTATTTTTACGTTTTAGTGTGTTCCTTAACCTATGTCCTACTTTTTATTTTCTTGGGCAAAAAAAAATAAATTTGCATTATTTTTTTTTTTTCTCTCTGAATATTTTTTTTTTCTCATGTATCAGAAGACTTTCTAACATTATATTTTTTTTCTTGATTAATATTTGCAAAACATTCTTGTTATTGTATTATGCTATACCTATAAATCAACAGATAAGTACCACAGACATTGTCACCTTTTAAGATGTCATGCTTACTATAGTGGCACCTGGTGGCAGAGATTGGTACCACATGCTAATTGTTAGCTAGCAAGAAAAACATTCTCATGTGTTGCCTTTTGAGGAGAATTTTCTTTAGAGAGAGAAAAAAAAAATTCTGAGAAAAACATTTGAGAGAAAAAAAATATTTCACAGAGAATAAATATTTCAGAGAGAGAAAAAAAAAATACAGTAGGAAAAAAAACAATTCTGGGGGGGGGGGATGATTCAGAGATGAAATTTAAAAAAATCTGAGAAATTTTTTTTTTTTTTTTTATTGTTTTTTTTTTTTTTACTTCAGGGAGATTTTTTTTTTTTTTTTTGCCCAATAAAAAAAGAAAAAAAAAGAAAAGTGGGACATAGGCTCTGGAAGGTTCTAAGACACCTAAAATAAATTCACCTGGTGAATTATTATTATTATTTATTTATTTTAATTTGCGGTTCAGGGCTTCCGTAGAATGGAACCTGACACAGCCCCTGTGCGACTCTCCATTGGAAACGAATGACTTTTGTCGGCTGCACATACTTTTGTTTGTTTTGTTTTTTTGTTTGTTTTTTTTTTTGTTTTTTGGAGCTCAGCAGCCCCTGGTCACTATATGCATTCTGCTAAACATCTCCTTTTGCGTTCCAAAGAAAAAAAAGTCATACAGGTTTGCAACAGCATGAGGGCAACATGAACTAAATGATGAAATAACACTTTTGGCCACACTTGTAATTGTCTGAATGTCATTGCATTAGATGACAAAATATCAAAGTGTATTTTATTTTAAAGAAAGCGCAAGCACACTTTGCAGGCTTAACTCATAGAACTTTGTTAGTGTTGAAAATGAAGACATACAGCAATGTGACACTCTGTGTTTTTCAGTGTGTTGATAGTTAATGTGCTGAACTCCACCTGTGTGAACTTGAGGGGAACTGACTTTATAAATCCACTAAAAACCCCAGCAGTAAAGTTGGTTCTCATACTTGTTTTAATTATTTTATATCTAATGCGAAGTGTGCATCTAGTGACAAATATTTTGAGCCACTGTATAGCTTCCATACCACCCACAAGCATCCCGCAGCAAGGTGAGATCAGAGCGCTGCTTTAGTGGCTGTCAGCTGCATTGGTTTGGACGGTAATCTGGGTCCTGCATCATACTGTGAGCATTAAACCTGGCAGCTCCTGTGCTGTCTCACCCCTGACAGGCAGACAGTCACGTCACGGCGCATCAGCTACATCAGTTAGTCTCAGCCAAACACTGAAGCACTCCCCTCCACTCCTCATCTGTACATCCATCCCTCCGTCCTCGCTCACAGATTACAGGCAGAGACACTAGCAGGTGTCGAATACTGGCCGTACGACAGGAAGATGTGAATGAGAGAAAGCGGGCACAGACAGTGAAGAAACAAGGCAAAGTTTGAGCTTCTTTTGAAAAGGAGGGTGAATCTCTTACCCATAAACATGCTGTGAAATTTAGTGACAGCCCTGTTTAGGACCAGCAAGATGTTTTGCATTGTGACGTTGTTTTCATGTAAATTTAGCATATTTTCCTCCCAAATTAGTAAAGTGAGTGCATATGTTACTTTTGGGTTTTGTTGCAATACACAATTACATTCACACAGAACAATGATTTGAATACACCTCAAATACTATGACTAAAATAACGAAATTGAAAACGTTTTTATCAAAGTCAAAAATAAGTGGTGTAACCATCTCATTAAAGGCTGAAATGAAACATTTTTGTTTAAAAATATGATTTATATTTAAGAAGGTTGGTCTACCTAATCAAAGTCAGGTGGTGTCACTAAAATGCAGGTAACAAATATCAGATAATTAAAATGTTTACGAAAAAGCACATTTTGTTTAGGTCAGATGGAATAACCCTAAGAAAACTTCTTAATATCCGTGACTCAAAAATTCATAAAATGTGTATAGATTATTTGAAATATTTGAAAACTTTTTAAAAAATAGCTATAAAAGTTTTTTTTAAATATTTTTACTTGATGGGTACACAACTTGACATCTTTTTAGTCATTAAATCATTTATTTTATTTTATTTTTTGGTAGAAAATGCTGTGTGTTTTTCAAAAATGTATAAAACCAACATGAACACAAATATAACATTTCTATGAACTTGACGTGTCTTTTTAAACTATATTTTTTAATAGATTTCTCCTTTTTATAACCTCGGACACCCGTATTTGTTAAAAACCCAGATATCATAAAAATAAACTAAAATAATTATTATAAAGTACATTATATATTTTTAAATACATTAATAAGAATGAGGATATATATGTATATATATATATATATATTTATTTATTTTTTTATTTATTTTTTTTCATCATGAAAAATAATGACACAATGCAAAAATTCTTAATGGTCCTAAAAACATGCTTCATTTTATTTTAGCAAAATTACATCTCTTATTTCACTTGATTTTGGGGTAGAATATGACCTGGACTTCTTGAATCGGTTTTGTGAGATTCATGCACGAAACAATCCAAGATCTTACTGACTTGAACAGGAAACCAGCAAGACCAGTCAACATCTAATAACTCAATCAGTGAAAACCGTTTAAAGTGGCAATTCATTGTTAACTTGGGGATTAATAACTTGACTTGACCTAAGTGGAGTTTGGATAAAGCGTTCTCAAAGCTGAAATCAAGTCATGTAAATGTGCCTTCGTGAAAGAGCGCGTTTGGCTGTAATCTGTAATAGTCATACGGTTTAATCAGTTTGAGTGCGGCAGGTAAATGCCATGGAAGTGACCTTTTACCAGCCAAATATTTTGACTGGAGGGTTTGGCTGTTTAGTCTGTATGAGGAGGGTCTGTTAGCGGAGTCTTTATTTGTTATGCCTTGAAATCTGATGAAGCGTAAAGGTCAGATGTTTGTGAATTTGCATGGGATACTTTGAAAGTCTTTGAGCTCAATCAGCGAGTTCCTTAGATTATTCCTCGTTCCTCGGCTCTCCTTCCTGCTTGGATTTGACATGGAAGACTTTGACCGTGGCTGTTCTTTAAGTCCGCTGAAATAAAAGTAAACATTCCCTCGACTGCACTGGGCTTTAGTTGGTGTATTTAGGGCTTGCTCAGACTTGTTATCTTCGCAGTTATCCAGGGTATGTGTTTAGTGTGATCTAAGAGGGCTGTGACAGACTGGATTTATAACACTGCTTTCGAGGTATGTTGTGACCTGATTGGATTCCCAGAGGAACTCTGGGTAATCTTTTGCGCAAATGTTTTTGCAGAGTAGAATAATAATAGGTTTTTATAAGTACACTACTTCCATATAAAATAATTAGCTGTGGCATTTATTTCTTTATATCTGCTTTTACCTTAGGCAGTTTTCTAAAAAAATGATCCATTGTTTACTTGTCTGTGAGCTTACTTGTGTGAATAATCCAGTGTTATATCTTAGATGTCCAAAACAAAATATGCAGTCCAGAAGGAAAAGCATACAAAACAAATTATCAGAAAAATATGTTTTCGACTATTGATGACCTAGATTGAGCTTCTAGTCCACTCAGAGGCCGAGATATTCAATGAAACAACGAGGGTGGTGCTTGAACTGAAAATTAGACTGAATGTCTATGGACGAGCACATCGGTGAGGGCTAAAATGTGTTAGAGCGCCACCTACATTTCAGATCTGTATATTGTGATGGAATGTAATAGAGAAATTCTTTGTTCTAGTGCTTTCTGCCATCTAGTGGAATGAAATGAGACTTTATAAAGTGAGGTAGAGTGAAAAGAACCACATCTTCCTGTCGTACGGCCAGTATTCGACACCTGCTAGTGTCTCTGCCTGTAATCTGTGAGTATATATATACTTTGTTTATCATAAGATTATAAACACATACAATATTATTTATGAATATTTGGAGTGTTTTTTTTATTATTATTATTATTTGGGGTTTCTCTGAAAAATGAGACCCATTTTTTGCAATTAGTCCACAGTATGTGTGAATGGTGAGCTTTTAAATTTGAGTGGTGCATTTTTGGGTTGCCGCACACAATTTTCACAGAGTTTAAGGGGTTAAGTGATAAATTAGAATTTAGTTTCACATGTCAAATTTGGATGTTTAGACTATATGGGCCACACACAAAAATGTCTTTGGCTTGTGTCTATGAAACATTTTGCAAAATTTGTTTGGTGACAAGATGGTGTCTAGATGATACATGCCAAATTTTGTGCAAATTGGACCAATAGCTTTTGGTCATGTGACCAAAAGTTGACAAAAGTATCTCATAAAGGTGGATCTACCCATTTCAAACTGACCTGGCTCTTTTTCACACCCTCAAAACTGATGTTACTTTCCATGCAATTTGGATTGAAATCCATACGGTTCTGGCGTTATTTTTGAAAATGTAAATTAGCTTGTGCGACTTCGAGGATTTGGAACTTTCCGTTCAAGTTTTGGCTCTCTGTGCTTTACAGTCTCTATGACACCCAAACTGTTATTGTATCTCTGACCTGTATTCTGTTGTAGTCTACATAATAATCTACTCCATATATCTTAAGTATCTTAGTATGTTAACTTTGCCCTCCTTTCCTCTTCCCTTGTATTTTCCAGATGTCCTGTGGAGTGATGACCACACCCTCCGTGACCTCTATCCAACTCTACCAGCTTGACTCGCCTTTGACATAAAAACTGTAGCACGTTTAACACTAGCACGCCACTGATTTCTATTCCAATTCGCTGGATTCCTGTCTGTCTACTGGACTTCCTCTCCATGGCCAGCTTTCTGAGCTCTGTGCTCTTCCTGGTGCTCCAGACCTACGCCGCCCCACCAGAGTACATCCAGGTGTGGCCCAGCGGGACAACGCCGAGCCCAGGAGAGTTTGACAATGAGACTGTCACCCCCTCTCTGGTTCCCCCTCCAGGAACGAGCAAGCACACTCCACACAGCATCATCATCGGCGTCCGGAAAGGAGGCACTAGAGCGCTGCTGGAGATGCTGGATATTCATCCTGAAGTGGCAGCTGCCGCCACCGAGGTTCACTTCTTCGATTGGGATGAGAACTACGCCAAAGGCTTTGAGTGGTACCGGGAGCAGATGCCGTACTCGTACCCTCATCAGATCACTGTGGAGAAGACGCCGGGGTACTTCACATCTCCGTTGGCGCCTGCACGGATACACGCCATGAACGCTTCCATCAAACTCCTGCTGATCTTGAGGGACCCAACGGAAAGAGTCATTTCGGACTACACACAGGTCTACTTCAACCGTCTGGAGAACCACAAGCCCGTACAGGCCATCGAGCACATGCTGGTAAAGAACGGCGCGTTAAACACTCGCTACAAGGCGATCCAGCGCAGCCTTTACGACGTCCACATGAGGAACTGGCTCCAACACTTTCCCCTGGAGCAGATTCACATTGTGGATGGGGACACTCTGATTCGTGACCCTCTACCGGAGCTCCAGAGGGTCGAACGGTTCCTGGATCTGCCACCTCGGATCGTGGCGTCCAACTTCTACTTCAACCAGACCAAAGGCTTCTACTGCATCCGCAGTGATGGCCAGGAGAGATGTCTGCATGAGTCTAAAGGACGTCCGCACCCTCCTGTCAACCGCAGTGTGCTGCGACAACTGCGCTCGTACTTGCGGCAACACAATCGGAACTTCTACCGACTTATAGGACATAACTTTAACTGGCACTAGTGGAAGGAACCTTTGTCGAACTCGCTTCTCAACCAATAACAGTCGAGTTCAAGGGCTGATTGATAGTGATGTTGAGGACAATTACAGATGGATGCATCTTTTCAAGCTATTCCCTCATTGACACTTCTCTTAAATGCTTTCGAGCTGCTCCAGAGTCTTCGGAACTTTAAATTGTAACAATTAAGATGATGTTAAAACAATGACTGTGGTGGGAAAGATCTTTGGCGTCATTTGTCTTTGTTGTAACAAAGTTACCTGAGACAGAGTGTGACAAAATGGTTGAACATTGAATATATTGTTTTCTTTTTCTCTCTGTTCGTTTGATATTCTTGTTCTTGATAATAAATGGTTCTGCTTCCAAAATGAACCCTGAATATCTTATTTTCCTCAAGTCTAATTTGCTGAAACCTGCTGTTTAGCATACGTGTTTGTACAGTGCAGCCCAGAAATCTTAAGGTAATGTTTGATGAACAACTATATTCCCATTCCTAAACCTTTCTTATTTTTACCTTGACTTAATTATTATCAAAGAAGCTGTGAACGCAATATCTCCTCTTGATAAACAAACTGTAACTGAAGTTAAAGGAATCATTCATTCACTTTTATGTCATTCCAAACATGTATTACTTTTTTCTTCCCCAAAATGTTCCCCTCCACAGTAGCTGGGTCAATAACGTGCTCATTGTTTTGTCTATTTAAGTTATTTAAAAATTTAATTCATTTTTATTCTTTAACCTCCTGAGACCCTGCGTCCACATGCGTGGACATTTATGTTTTGGCTTAGCTATATGCAACACGTAATTTAATTTCATTTAAACGGGACTGATCTCAGTTCAGGAGACTCTGTGCTGTCAGTAAAGGGTTAAACTTTCAACGCATGTCATGTGATCAAACAATATGCTGTTGATCATAGAGGAGTTTGTCTTTGGGAGAAACACCAACAAAACTACATCTGGTAAGAAACCTCATTATGTTTTTACATTGAAACCTATTTGAGTTAAAAGAGCAGAGTTTCTAGTTTCATCCGATATGCCATTTTTAAAATTTTAGCGATTTATTGTGAAACTCCACTCTGATAAACACAGTGACCACATATGTGGACTGTATGCTCAGTTTCAGTTCACATATCCTATATTTACTGTGCATTATCACATTGAGAATTAATGGATGCATCTAAAAGCTGAAAATGTTGCTTTCAGAGGCTTTATATGGAGTTAGAATGAAAATATGAGTGGTGGTGGTGTAGTGGGCTAAAGCACATATCTGGTAATCAGAAGGTTGCTGGTTCAATCCCCACAGCCATCACCATTGTGTCCTTGAGCAAGGCACTTAACTCCAGGTTGCTCCGGGGGGATTGTCCCTGTAATAAGTGCACTGTAAGTTGCTTTGGATAAAAGTGTCTGCCAAATGCATAAATGTAAAAATGTAAATGTAAATAAGGTGCGTTTCAAACTGTTCTGAGACCAGTGCAGATAGACAGCACACTGGAGGTTAAGTAATTCACTAAATAGGGAGCAAGGGAGCATCCTATAGCTCTCTATGCAGTTAAGTGCATTCACTCCTAAAATCTGATCAAAAGTTCAGTTTCAGGCTGCAGATGATGTTTGGATCACTCAACATGTTTGACAGACATGTGACAATGATAATCAGTACATAGATTCAGAATTTATAATGTATCATTTTATTTTAACATGGTTGACAGTGATGTAAAGTCTGTAACATCTCAAAAACATGAATAATCAACAATCCTGGAAACATCATAAACAATTTGATTAAAAAAAATCTGACTTTCCATTGCTTGATATTATTTAAAATTTCACAACGTAGTCCTGCTGTACACATATGTGGACATACATTTTTAGGAAAACTATTTGGTCTGAATTTTTTTTTTATTTTTATTTATTTATTTTTTTTTTGTGCATTTTTCTAAGGGGCTACTAGTTACAAATCAAAAAGGGAGATGGAAAAAAGCACACAGCTGTCACATAGGGGTCTCAGGAGGTTAAAAATGCAATTCACAATACACCTCTACTATAATGAACTTGCCAGAGTCACTGTGATATTTCTTCTGGGGTTTAAAGTAAGAAATGTCATGTGGTGTAACCATCCAGACACAGTGTAAAAATAAAAATAAAAAAATAAAATAAAATTCTAAAATTATTAATTTTTATATTCATTATTATTAAATAAATGTTGGGATAAGTAGTGCAGAATAATAATAATGTTTTATTATTTCCTAAAAATTATCAGATACTATTAATAATAATAATTAAAAAAAAAAAAAACATTAAAAAAACATGTTTTAACTGTTGTTGTTTTTTTTTTTTTTTGTTTTTGTTTTTTTTTTAATTAATAGTATAGTTGTGAACACAAGTATTTCAGTACATTTTAATTGATGGTTATATCACATGACATTTTTAAGGTCATTTATTTTTATTTTTAATGTAGAATGCTTTTTTTTTTTCCCTTTTTTGTATATATATATATATATATATATATATATATTAAAAGCCAACATGGACACAAAGATTACATTTCTAAAAACTTGGTGAATAATTAATTACATTTCTGTTCCTCACTTAAATCTATGGAATATAGTGCACAAATTGCATGGACTATTTTAATGTTGCTTTTATGGTGATTTATAGACCTTTTGTGTCCTTTGTTTGGAGCTTGACAAACCCTTGATCTCTGCTTGCTTTCATTGGGGGATAAACGGAGTGAACATTCTTCAAAACATCTTTCGTTCTGTGTAAGAAAGTCATATGGGTTTGGAATGGTATGAGGGTGAGTAATAGATGATCGTAAACTGTGTTAAATGTAAACACAGTGAGTGAAGTCGAGCTTGAACTGTCCTGTGTGGATTATCAGTTTGTGGATGTCAGGAAACAAGAGTGAGAAAACAGCTCCTCAACTAAATCCTGTTGTTATCTTTTCCATCTGTTCCTCTTCTCCTCTAACATCCTATCTTTATCTTTCTCATCATTTTTCCTCACTTGTGATTTTTGAAACTTACACTTTTAGCGTGTGTGTGTGTGTTACTGTTCAAGTGTGATATGGTGGAGATTTTAAATGGTATTCTTGGTTGAATTTGGGAATTATGCAATGGTGACACTTTCGAGAAGCTGAACTCACTATTGTCTCGAGATATGGACGACTTCTGAAATCAAATCCTCAGATTCCAAACATGTGTGTCTCTCTGTCCTGTTCTTTCTCAACATATCAAACAAATCATCCAAACACTGATGTAATCGCAGCTTCTTCATTGATATTTTTGGCTCCAGATATTCAAGGGGCAGCGAATTGTGTGAGGAGAATAACCGCAGTTGTGTTATGAATGTTAAGAATGCAGATTAGAGAGGATAATATGCATATGCAAGGAAACGTTAAGAGTTCATTCAAAGGCATTCTGAACATTTCTCACTCCGTGACACCTTCAGAACTGAACTTTAATATGTTCTCCTGAGCTTTAACCGCTTTGAAGGTTCATCTTGAAAGTGTTGCTTTGTGTGTTTTCTGAAGTACAGTATCGACATCTTCCAGCATGAAAACTCCCTTCCACTCAGTGTTAGAGAGTAACTAAAGAAAAAGATTAACTGTGTTTCTCAGTAGCTGTTTTTCAAATACTGAAGCTTTACCGGTAACAAGCTACTGTTTCCATTGAGTGACACTGAAGTGTGACAAATGTCTTATTGTTTTGTGCTCAGAGCTTTACAACAGAGAAAATGAAAGAAAAATCAAACACACTCTCCTAAAAAGCCTTCTCTGTCACATGAAGTGCTCGAAAGTCTGATTCATTTTAGTGAATCGGTTCGTTCGGAGGCTTCAGATTCAATTGCCTGTGTGGTGTTTTATGTCTTTAATAAGTTACAAGAAGTCAATTTTAGAAGTCATAAATATTAGTAAACATGTCACAGTAACTTCACCCGGCAACAAAGATAGGCTACTTCGTGATCGGTTAACACCAGGGTGACCAGACATCCCGGTTTATCCGGGACAGTCCCGATATTAAGAGGTGTGTCCCGGTGTCCTGACAATTCTCCAAAAAAAATGTAATTATGTCACAGTTTCAGCTGGTAGGCTCACTGTTTTTCTATCATTAAATATCCTCAATGTCCTTCTCGCTATTGTCTCTGGTATCATTTCATTTTTCATTTTATATTTATTGCCATTTGCACAGGTACAAAGCAGTACAGGTACATTGGAATTCTTGTGCGTAACTCTTAGAGACAAATTTGATAAGAATGACACAATAGGGGGCCTGGGTAGCTCAGTGGTAAAAGACGCTGGCTACCACCCCTGGAGTTCGCTAGTTCGAATCCAGGGTGTGCTGAGTGACTCCAGCCAGGTCTCCTAAGCAACCAAATTGGCCCGGTTGCTAGGGAGGGTAGAGTCACATGGGGTAACCTCCTCGTGGTTGCTATAATGTGGTTCGTTCTCGGTGGGGCGTGTGGTGAGTTGAGCGCGGATGCCACGGTGGATGGCGTGAAGCCTCCACACGCGCTATGTCTCCGTGGCAACACGCTCAACAAGCCACGTGATAAGATGCGCAGGTTGATGGTCTCAGACGCAGAGGCAACTGGGATACGTCCTCCGCCACCCGGATTGAGGCGAATCACTACGCGACCACAAGGACTTAAAAAGCGCACTGGGAACTGGGCATTCCAAATTGGGTGAAAAAGGGGAAAAATTATTTTATTATACGGTTTTATTATATAAAAACTCTATCTGGCATAGCCAGTAAGATAAATAAAATTTCAACCCATTCATAGACCGTTGAGTGTGTGAATTAAGTGTCCCTGCTATGAGTAAGATGAGAGGTGTAATATTTCCCTCCAGCCTCAATGTCGTTTGCAATCAGTCTGACAGTGGCTGGAAAAAAAACTATTACAAAAACGTGCCTTATGAGTGCCGATCCTCATTGGACTTTGATGTCTTAAGTTATATCCTGAGTTATTCCACCTGAACAGAGAGTGAGCTGGATGATTTTGATCACTAAGAATGCTCTGCGCTTTTCTCCTGCAATGTTGTGTGTATAATATTTCCATAGCATAGAGAGTAGCTCAGAGCCGATGATTCTCTCTGCAGTTTTAATGACCCGTTGAAGTGATCTTCTTTCAGCCTGGGTGGTATTTCCAAACCATACGGTAATGCCGCTGGTGAGAATACTTTCAACAAGTCCTCTGTAAGCCTGGGTGAGGGGCTGACGGCTGAGTCCGGACTTCTTCAACAGCCTTATGAAGTAAAGCCTCTGCTGTGCTTTCTTCACTATGGCCATGGTGTTATCAGCCCAGCTCAGGTTTACCGTCATGTGAAGGCCTAGAAACTTGACTGTCAGCCTGCTCCACCTCAGACCCTTTAATGATAAGAGGCAGCAGAGGGGGAGTTTTCATCCTAAAGTCAATAATTATTTCTTCAGATTTATCTATGTTAAGAACCAGGTCATTTTCCTCACCATAGTCTATGATTCTGCTCACCAGTTCCCTGAACGATGATTCGTACGATGAGTCCAAGTATGGTCGTGTCATCTGCATATTTAATGATGAGATTGTTATCCTGGGTAGAAACACAGTCATGCGTGTACAGTGCATAAAATTTAGGGTTGAGGCAACAGCCCTGCGGAGTTCCGGGACGTTGTTTCCCATCCTCACCAACTGTGGTCTGTCTGTAAGGAAATCCAAAATCCAGTTACATGTGGATGTTGGCACTCTAAGGTCTGCCAGCTTCACAATCAGTTTCGTTGGTCACATAGTGTTAAAGGCAGAGCTGTAATCCAGAAAAAGCATGCGTACAATGTTCTATTCATGTCCAGATGTTCCAGTGTGGAGTGAAGTACCAGTGCTACTGCATCATTCACTGATCCAATGTATCTGGCACCGTAGACTTTATGGATCAGCTTTTCAAAACATTTCATGGCAACCGATGTAAGTGCCACTGGCCTAAAGTCATTCATTGTAGATGGATTTGTTTTTTTTGGAACCTGTACTATAATAGAGGACTTAAAAGATCATGGGACTATTGCTTGTGTGAGTGAAATGTTAAAAATGTCTGTATACACACCTGCCAGCTGGTCAGCACAGGCCTTCAGGACTCTCGGCGACACACCATCCGGTCCTACTGCTTTTCGTGGGTTTACCTGCTTCAGGGCCCTGAGAACCTGTGTGTGTGTCAACTGCAGTGCTGTCTACTCAGGGTTACACAGGGATTTTGAGGGGGTGTCTTCATTCAATCTGTCAAATCTGGCATAGAATCTGTTGAGATTGCTTGGTAGTGTGGTGTCTCTGGTCTCTATCCTACTTGTGTTTCTCCTGTAGTTAGTAACAGATTGAATTCCCTGCCACATACTTCATGTATTGTTGTCCTGGTAGCATTTCTCAAGTTTTTGGAAGTATGCCCTTTTTGCAGCTTTGATGGAGTTTTGTAGCTCGTATCGGGTCCTTTTATACTCTACCAGTATAACGTTTGCAGAGAAGAGAAGCAATTCCGTTTTACTTTTTTGTTGATTTTTTTTTTTATTTTGTTTTATTTTTGTTGATAATGTAAACAAGTTGTTTTGCAGTGAATGTTCATTTCCCCTCGACCACGGAGGTAAATCTGTCAATGTCATGCTCAGACAGCTACACTGTGCTTTTCACATCGTGCAAGCACTTAAATGTTGAGATGTGGGAATTGTGTTTTGAATTTTGTTAAAATGTCTACCTGACATGACAAGCCATTTCATAATTACACATGCAGTGTGACATCATATGGGTAGAATAGGCGACATGGAATTTGTACATAACCACATTTGAGCTTTTTTTTTTTTTTTAAGTTGTGTAAAACAAAAGATAAAATATACATTTTCACAAACTATATATACAGTTAAGTGCAGAAGTTTGCGTGCCCCTTTTGTTTAATATGTTTTCACCCCCCTTTCAGAATGTATACAAATATAAGAGAAAAAAAGATCATATTTTTTTAATGTAGTTCTGCCCTTCAGAAGCTACATAAAACAACATACAGTGTGAAAGTTTGCATCCCGTTAGTTCTTGTGTTGCCATCTTGAGCATCAAGGAACATTTGCACCTTTTGTAATAGTTGTGTATGAGGATCTCAACATCATGTAGCCACTGTTGGGGAGAGCTCAAATGTGCAGAAGATGCTGGAAAACCAAAGAACACACAGGATCTGGAGGATTTTTCTTAAGAAAAATGGTCCGTATCACTACTCAGGACAAAGCAGGGACTCATGAAGAATTATTACACAAACAGTCATTGATCATCGAGAAAGCAACGCACCATATTAAGAATAAAGGGAATGTAAACTCCTGGTTTGAGACTTTAAAAATCTGATCACCCTAGTTAACACACGAGTAATGTTCAAGTCAAGCATGACAAGCAATATAAGCTTCAACAACCCTACCAGACAACATATCCAAGCATTATAGCAGGTAAACAACTTCGCCAAACGGACAACAGATAAAAATCCATCCAGACTGTTGTCCTGAACTGTGTGAGTGTGACTGACTGAACTGTAGTTTCTTCTTTTTAACTAAAACAGCACATTACCGTCATCTACTGTTTACATGGGAACGAAACAGCCGGTTCTTCTTTCCTGTGTTTACGGACATGATGTAATGACGAAAGGTTGTACGTCATGAGCCAGCGATTTCACGGCAAACAGCTCAAAATACAAATCACTTTTACAGGCTTAGTGAATCGTGGTAAGGACGTTGTTTTGAACATGCATGGTGCAGCTTTAAGTTAAATACTGCTGATCACTGTTTTCAATTTAGTTATTAAATTAGAGCGTTTGGTTAAAGTAGCTCATTTTATATGAGTTACAAGGTTGCATTTGTTGACGTTAGTAAATGCATTTGATATCATGAACAAGAGGTGGGCGATATCCTGGTAGACATGATAAACTGGTAGAAAATTGGCAACATTTTGGATTATCGTCTGTATCACGGTTATGCAAAACCGCCACTGCATGGCAATAAATGTGCACATCATTTTATTCACGTAACGTACGTGGTACACATTCTGTCAGAGAAATGGAGGAAGATGGAGCGGCTTTATGTGAGACTGAGATAATATTTCAGCGGCCGCCCAAGCAAAATTTCAGGCCGCCGGAGCAAATTCAATTACGTTTATGTCACGTTCTGAACATGCTTCTCATCAGACACATGCAGCTGTGTTTCATGTGATTTTCGTGCACGCTATCTCTGAAGCAGGCTTCCAGAATGGGCTCCACAGACACTTGCGCTACTCAATCCGGTTTCAATCGCCGAACAAACTTCAAAACTTGCGTGACCCATTTGAATTCTACTTTTGAGGGGGTTTTTTTTAAACCTTAAAGCACTATGGAGGAAGTCAAACATCTCAAAGGGTGAGAGAGCACGACATTCTAACCAACACTGACTAGGAAAACAATGTGTCATGTGCCAACAATTGTGTCCTCTGTCATGCAGATTTTTTAAACTACACCTCATCAGCCTTAATAAAATTCTGTTCGAATGATGTTAGATATTAGAAAACAAACCAGCTTTGCTTTCAGATATTCAAATATTGTCTACAGATGTGACTTAAACCATTAAGAGCCTATTGAAGTGTTTTATAATAATAATAATAATATAGTCATCAACATCAGACTGAAATTTAGGTAACGTTGTGGTAAGGTTGATTACCACTTTTTGAATACCACCAATTATATATATATATATATATATATATATATATATATATATATATATATATGAGGAAGTATAGTTTTCATTTATAAAGTATTTTATTTTAAAAAAAAAAAGTTTTTTTTTTTTTTTTTTCAAAAATAGGCATTACAATATGATTATTTAATAAATAAACCAATGTTTATTGATTTTTTTTTTTTTTTAATTTTTATATTTAATTAGATCGTAATATATATCGCTATCGTGATATAAAATTAGTGAAATCATGATATAAGATTTTGGTCATATCGCCCACCCCTATGAACTAACAATGAACAATATTTTTCACAGCTTTTGTTAATCTTCATTACATTTATAAAATCACAATTGTTCATTTTTAATTCATAATGCATTTACTAATGTTAAAATATACAACTTTTCATTTTAAAAATATTCAAATAGTATGTATGTATGTTGAAAGTAACATTTACCAAAATCAACGAGTGCTGTAAAAGTATTGTTCATTATTAGTTTAACTAATATAGTTAACTAATGTTCACAAATGCAACTTTATTTTAAAGTGCTACTAGTTCACTAATAGTAAAGTGTTACCAGTAAGTGATATTAGTTGTATTAAAGGGTTTGTTCACCCAAAAATGAAAATTCTCTCATGATTTACTCACCTTTAAGCAATCCCAGATGTGTATGACTTTCCTTCTTCAGCAGAACCGAAGTGAAGATTTTTATAAGCACATTTCAGCTCTGTTTGTCCATACAATGGAAGTAAACAGGTGCCATTAGTCTGCTGGCTGTTTGACGGTCCATAAAGTAATCCACACGACTCCAGTCAATCAATTAATGTCTTCTGAAGCAAACCGATAGGTTTGTGTGCAAAAAGTAAATCGATAATGAAAACTTTATTAACTTAAAAAAATCGCAGCAGTCAACACATCACGTGACAGAAGTGCAATTGGCGCGTTCACACCTGAAGTCGGAAGCATGCCCTTTGTTTACAACAGAGGAACAAATGGCAGGCGAGAGTTAGGGTGTTTTCACACTTGGTCCGTTTCAGGGGTCCGTTTCAGTGGTCCGTTTCAGCGGTCCATTTCAGGGGTCCGTTTCAGGGGTCTGTTTCAATGGCCTGTTTCAGGGGTCTGTTTCAGTGGTCTGTTTCAGGGGTCTGTTTCAGTGGTCTGTTTCAGGGGTTCATTTCAGCGGTCCGATTCAGGGGTCCATTTCAGTGGTCCGTTTCAGTGGTCCGTTTCAGCGGCCCGTTCAGTGGTCCGTTTCAGGGGTTTGAGTGCGGTTCACGGAATTTTTGGCCCATATGTGAACACTCCAAACAATCTCAGACCCCTTAAAAGCAAACCGAGCCGAGACCTTCTCGGGAGGTGATCTGAGTACGGTTCGCTTGCAGCCTTTGGTTTGGTTCACTAATAACATGCATTGTGAACAAAAAGCGCTCCAGGCTCACTTGATTTTCCCATTTGTGTAATGCCAAACATGTTTGGCCCTGAGAGGTTCCCGTACTCAGGAAATGACAGCGCAAACACGGGAGAGACACGACGAGCTGCTTAGTTTATTTCTATAAATATGACAGATGGAGAAATGTATTAAAATGACTGTAAACTGCACACTTTCCTTAGTGTTATGTGCAAGTGAAGATTCAAAGGTTTAAAAGGACACCTTGAAAACTGCATGAAAGTTAAGAAATTACAACAGGAATATTTATTGTATTCTATGAATGGAATTAACCCAAGGCTGTCAGTAGATTAAACATAAATTGTGATTAATCTTATTGTTTGTT